>NC_073720.1:39275467-39447106 GCF_023634085.1 Falco cherrug | reverse complement strand
TCTTGTAATCTGAGAAGCACCCATGCCCAGTGGTTATAAAAAAGCTATGGAAAACAGTATTTCCCTGTGCTAAAGAATGACATCAGGTCATGACAGAAGGTTCTGTATGGATGTGGTAAACTCTGCTTTCCCTGCTGTTGACAGTCTATAAAGACTGGACTATAAAAATGTCTGTGTGTGATTGTGCTGTTTAACTGATGTTACCTACCGGGTTATAAACATACTCGGTGGAAGCTGTTCTTCAAACTATTAAAGGCAGGTTAGTAATGAAATGTGTACTTTTCTGTGAGTTCTCTGTTTTCTCCATCTATTTCAGATGAGCGATTGTTTCTAACACATTCATGAACCTAGCTATTAGCTGGTAATCGGGAAGAAGCATTTACCATTACATATCTTGCAAGTGTGAGGGAAAGGGTGCAGTTCTCATTCCCCTGGCAGGGGGAGGCTTTGGCAGTCCACAGAGGGATGCTGCTACACCCCTTCGGTGCGTCAGCTACTACTGGGAGACACTTTTTCATGTTTTATTGCTCTTTCTGGTGGGTAGAAGTAAAGGTGTTTCCAGAACGTTGTGTCAGAGGAAACAGCGAGGCAGAAGGATGTAACTCCCTGGTAGCCTACCTGTGTCTGCCTGATGGCTCAAGAAACATGGGGGTGATTTCAGCAGCAGGCTTCTTCTAGAGGGGCACAGTTCAGAGGGCTTTGCAAGGCATAGCAAGAGAGCTTCATCTGACAGCTCAGTGATGGGGCAGGAGCCTCAGCTCTGTGGGCTGCAGCTGTGTGCAGATGGGCTCTGTCTCACGGCTGATTCGTGCAGTGACACTAAGGCTGTGCACAACGAAAAGGAAACCAGGTCAGAATCAGTAGGATGCCATGGTAATGGTTTGTGACATTCAAAGCCGGCATGGTTGCTTGTCAGATAACTCACTGAAATATTTCACTGGGTGAAACCTGACTGTGTGAAACTGCAGGGCTTTGTCTGCTCCAGTAACTGCTTGGAAGGGAGCATGGGCTCTGAATGAGGGCTGCCACGTCTTCCTAGCCACCTGTTCTCCCTTTTTCTCAGCAAAGGAAACAAGTCACAGCCTTGTCCAACTCTTTCCTGTCCGTTTTTAGTTTAGCTTCTTCCACTCAGTACCACAAGCAAACATCTGTCTTTCTCCATCATACTCCATTACATGCAGGCACCAAGTCCTACATCCAGCTCCCATATACATACTGTGCATGACAGGTGGCCATTTCCCTAAGTAGCAAGGTTATCCAGGGAATTCCCATATTTCTGTATTAACAAAAGCCACAGAACCAAGGTATTTTTATTGCAGTAAGTCTTTGTCTTAGTGTGTAAACGTTGTGGGAAGAGACTATGTTATATATTACAGATCCTGTTGACAGCTTGCAAAATGAAATGTTGCTTAGGACCCAAATGTAATACCAGTATCATATTGGGGTATAAATATTCTCTGTGGAGTATTTGCTTGTATTTACACTATTAGAAAATTTAAAGTTAGTGTAAAAAGATGAAAGATGTTTGTCATTAATAATAATTCAAAGCAGGAATAAATATCAGCTCCCTACATGTCTGGAGAACATCTGATAATACTTGCCTGCACTTCTTTTATCCTGCTTAGCATGCGGATCTAAACAAAGGAGCCTGTATACCACATCAGATTTTTTTTAATTTGAGACAAAAAGTCTCAGCTGCAGTGCATAGTCATAGAAAGCTGTGAACCACATCTGCTGAAGTGTTAGTAAAATAATAATAAAAAATTATTATGGCAAAATTTATCTCAGGGGTTTTTTTTGTCCTTGACTGTTTGTTGGAATTCTTTTTTGTATTTTTGGATACTGTTTTGTGCAGTTAATGTCACAGCTATGTACTTTTTGCAAAATATTGCTTTCTTAATTTTGAAGTTGTACAAGAAAGGAGGATTTTCAAAACTTATAGTGGATTTTTAGCTAAAATCCATCTTTTTCATTAAGTTTGCAGTAAACTATGTTTATCACTTACCATTTGACTCTTTTGTCTGTGTCCTTGCCAGTTTCCCATAGCTGTGGGGATAGTTTTTAATATTTCAAGTTTTTAATCCCTTGTGAAGAACTTCCTAAAAAAATAGAACCAGAACATTTTCCCCCTCTCTTGGAATTAGATTAGAAAAAAATTTCCAGTAGGTAATCTATAGTCAGCAAACCATTATCTCAAAATACTGGAGCAGGAAACAAACCAATTATATTTGGGATATTTAAACTGCAAAATTCTTAGAGCAAATAGTTTTCAATGAATATAAATTCTACTCACAAAAACTATTAAGTTAAAATTTAAGATTTTCTGACTACATAACTGGACCTGTGTTTATCCCAAGTGATTGACTCCACAAACTAGAAGTCACTTTTATGCAATGAGCTAACCAAAAGACAGTCAAATGGGTAACAGGCCATTAAAACTGTTAGTTTGCATCTCTGATAAAGGATCAGTCTAGGTTTCCCCACTAGACAAAACCTGTTTTCAGACATGGCAAAATGAATAGAAGAAAAAGAAAAAGTGTTATGTAATAATTGTAGTGGGGAAAAAAAAACCCTCTTCAAAATTACTTTCAGAGGTTCTCCAAGCATGAAGGCCAAATCTTCAGCAACACATCAATGTTCACTAGCAGGGTGATATCAATGTAATAGGTATCTTACATAAAGTAACAATTTGATCCTTACAGTGTTGAAGCACAATTTCATTGTAATCAACATGGGATTAATTTCTTTCTTGCTGAAGGTAATTGTGATAGCCAAAACTTTTACCTTTCTTTCTCTCTTCCTTTCCTCTAGAAGGATGAAGCAATTGTATTCTTTGATATACTACTCCTGTCAAAAGCATTCCCTTCTTTTTTCTTTTTTTTTCTTTCTTATATTCTTTTTTTCTTTTTTCATTTTTTTTAATCACTCAATGATTGTTCCAAAGACAGAGCCATGGCTCCCTATACCTTGCATAAAGGATGTTTTTAGAAAGTACACAAGCTATATTCATTTGTTTAAAGGAAATGTATTTAAAAAATTGAGGAGATTTTTCCAAACACCTTGTAAGCCTTTTTATTACTTGTAAACAACTAAGGCTGAGAGCCTTTAAAATCTTTTATACCATTCTAAGGGCATTTTCTTACAGTCTGGCATCTTCAGGTATCTCTGATGACCACACATAGCAATGATTCTGATGGACCATATATCAGCTGATGTTCCTGCTGCAACCAGATTAAAAATATGGAAGTGTGTTTTTCCTTTTAATAAGCAGTTTCTTTTTGTCAAGATCAGCCTCAGTCCTACCTAGCGTGCAAAAGCGGATTGACAGATCTGTCTGTGCCACCGCTGCTCTCATGTGCTGGATAAGCATCATGCAGGTAAGTATTCTCAGCCGGTAAACTGTGCTCTCACTAATTTTGTCTGCTAGGGTAAGTTCCTTGGCACTTGGCATTTCCTCTCTCCGAATGAACTTTGCTGCACAGTGGAAAGCAAATACTTTTTCATTTCCACACACACAAAGGAAAGTGATGTAACATGCATTGGAAGTGAGATGTGGGGCATGGTGACAAGTTACTATAAATAGCAGTTTTCAGAGCACTCACTCTCTGTCTAATGCGAGGTTAATTTCATCACCAGGCTAGACTAGGAATAAATCTATCTATTTATCTATAAACAGTCTGTGTCCTAGGTGCTGTGCCAGCTTAGAAAATAGGACACCAGCTATAGCAGAGAACACAAAGCATATTATGTGTTAACATCTGATTTCCCCTCCTGCTTCAGTATTGCCCTCCAGGGGTTTTCTGAATCACCTGTGATTAAGGCAGGCTGTAAAGGCATCTGCTTTCTACCCCAGCCATCCCCTCCACATCAGGGTGCTGATGGCACTGGGAATCCTGGTCATCAGTTTGCAAGCCCCCATCTTCCATATAGTGCCTTAAATGAGAGAGGGAGCCTAATCTGATTCATCAAACTAAGCACCAAGGTAGGCAGTCTCTCCATCTTCTGCTTTGTTAATGAATCTTTGGAAGAATGAATTAAATTAAAAGGCACTTAGTCACAAGGAAGCCACAAGAAACATTCTTTTGTTTACTGCTGGGCTGTCTTCTGACATTCATTCAGTGAAAATACAAATGCATCACTGTCAGTACATAGCTGCCTCTCACCTTTGCTTGGTCTCCTGTTTGGTTTTGCTTTGCACCAGGCTTTTACAGATAATTCAGTGGAAGGATGCAGGCACAATGAAGAGTAACAAGAAGAGGGAAGTAGCTTGCCTTCCTTTCTCTGTGCAGCGTTGTGGTGGTGCACTTCTAGTGACAGCCCTGGCTGTAGGCCCTAGTGACAAAGCGATTTGGCCATGTGCTGTGGGAGCACCGTGAAGCCGCAAAGGCAGGACCTCTTTTTTTCTGAGACTGCGACACTGTCTGCTCGCAGCTTGGAGAGAGGCTCCCCACCCCTTCCCAGCTCTGCAGCTGGGAAATAAGCTACTCCCTCATGCCACGACAGCCCTGTACCTGGGACAGGGAAGGCACGTTCATGTTTCCTGTCTGTTCATGCTACGTATCTACCTGCTTTCTGTGCAACATGAGGCTGGCAATCCTTGAGTGTTAGGCTGTGCATATTACGCTGGTGGCACTGTGTTAGGATGGCCATGATGTGGCTGAGGCAGGAGGGGGGGTGCCCTAAGTTTAAGCAGTGCTGTTGAAAGAGCAGTGCCCTGTGCCAGGTACTCTCCTTCTGACATCAGAATTCCTCCTTCTTTTACACATGGGATTAGTTTTCAGGATTCAGTGTCTTGTATACATAGTTTCATTTAGGTCTTTTCCCCCTCCTTCTTTTGCATGCAATATGTATGATTTAAGGAACAAAGGGAGTTTCTTTTGGACTGCATTTTGATGAAGAAAACCTGACAATTCAAAAGTACTTTTTCCTCCCCGCCATATCTAGATAGTGGTTTCTTTGTCTGCAATCTTCTCCAAGTCATTCCCACATGGGAGAACCCAGCATTTCATTTCTGCTTTGATGAACAGCTGAGAGCATCCCCAGTACTCTTGTTCTCTTTTTCTACAGCTTCACTTTACAGTTCACAACAGAATTTGAGTCAGAGGCTAAAATTAGATTTACTTACTTAACTGGATTTACCTCACTGTGTTATACTTCTCATACTCTCTTCCATGTTGTAATTTTGCAGAATATCATTAGGAAAAAAGTGACTGGTTATACACGGGGTTACTTAGGCCTTTACCTGAGCAAGCCCAGGCTGGATAGATTTACTTTTAAAGATTATGTGATACCTCGATATGACTCTAATGTTTTCTAACAGTCAGTCATTAACTCTGTGAATCCCACCTTTATCCTGTTTCTTTATCAGAAGGTGCCCCTAATCCAAACTAAATTAGGTTGGTAAAATCCCTTTTGTATTTTTATATCTCAGAGTGTTTGAACTAGGAGATAGTTTATCTCAGAGTTCATCAACTTTGACTGAAGAAAGGCAAATATGTCCCTGAATTCTTCCTTGTCTTTCTCTCAACCTTCAACCATCTCCTGAAATCCTGCTCCTTGCCCATCCTCCTTCCTAACTGTGGACTTCACTTGTAATTTAGCTTCTACCCTATTCACTCTATCACTACAAACTATACATAGATACAGAGGTAATAACCCAGCATTTAAATATGAATTTAGTAAACAGTTCACTGCCTGCAGAGGATATCTTGTGTACTCACTTTAATGACTGCTGAATTTAAGTTGAACTTAAGCCGTGGAAAAAAATATTTTATTACTATTGTCCTCATCTGCCTAGCTACTTCCTTTTCAGCTATTTTTCTTTGTTAGACTTACTGACTGCATCATGTCTTAAGATATATGTAAATTCTTCGGGGTAGTTTAGACTTTTTACCTGTTTGTAAGGTTCCAAATCTGACTAGATCTTTGAGTGCTACTAGTAAAGTGAACATCTAGTTTTGTGAGTACTTAACTGTTAGTTTCACATTGATATGTGCCATCAGATATGAATTAATCTATTACCTGAATGCATAATAAGAAATAGTTTTAAAACTCAGACTGAGGTAAAAAGTGCCTTTTTCATTTCCAATGCAGTTGCCTAAAAAAGTTTACATGTGTCTTGGTCTTTTCTCCAGCAGAGGTCAGAACAACATAGGATATTGCCCAGCACCTATGTGAGCAACTGCCTTAGGAAAGCATAAATCCGTACTATTTGATTTTGTAAAAAGTGATAGAACTAAGCTTGCTAGTGGAATTTCAGATCAACTGGGAATTCATGCGAAAGCCAGAAGTTTGCAGATACGATGTTTGTACTAATATTGTTGCTGTGCTGTGGCCATCCAAAAGGAACAAAAAATTCAATAGGACATCTGAAATACTACATGGGAAAAAGCAGTGAAAAAAATAACCTTTCTAGCATTTGTGTTTTTCAGGTACAATAACTGGTGGTAGTACAACTGCTTGGGAATAAGTCTGTTGGATTCAGTTTATAAAACCAGCACTGCTGAATCATATAGTCTGACACATAGGTATTTTGCAGGTCAAAATATTCCGTCTATTATCTTATTTCAGACATGACAATATGTAATGCTTGTTCAAAAAGTCAGCTTTAAACTTTATTTATAGATACATATAGAAGACAAACAAACTCATCAAAATGAGCTTTCATTTCAAGAGCCTGTATTTGGAAAGGAAAAATCATACTGTGTCTTATATTTAAAGTAACTGAGAAATGATTTTCATTTTACTGGACAAATACATAGATATGTGGTAATATTGAGATAGAAAAGCCTTGTTCAGAATAATTTGGGAAATGCTTTTGCCAAGCAGAAATTTTTGGACAAACTGTAAATTGTTATCCCCTCAATGCAGGTAGCAAACTACCCTGCAAAGAATCCAGCATCATTCCATATCACGGAGCATCCATAATGGACCAAACACCACAAAACGAAAGATCACATGCAAAGATATGGTTAAAGAGAAAGCCACAGGCTTTAAGAACTGTCACAGAATAGGGCGGAGGGAGAGGTGGTCCTGCTTCACATAAACTGCCCATGTAGGTAAGTACTGCACAGCTTCAAAAGTTGAGACACCCACCACAGAAGGTTACAGGTACCTATCTCTTCTTTTCCACATCATTTCAGGATGAAGAATACATCATACTGCGCCTTTCCATTCCCTAACACAAAACAAGTATAAAAGTGCAGGAAGGATCTTACTTCCAACACAGTGTAAGGCAGAAGGGCCCCCAGGTTCCATGCACAGCAGTGGTATATCTGGTCCTCACTTTGTATTTCAGTCAATTACAACAAATAATTGTGCAGTGGCAAACAATACTGCTCTCAGAGAACCTCTAGCATTGCACTAGAAAAGACAAGTAGAACCTTAACTCCAGCTACCACCATGCGATGTGGAGTAAGTTATTTCTGTATTTCTGTCTCCCAAGAGTCATGGGCACACTAAAACACCATGGGAGTGTCGCAGCGAGAAACAAGGAAAACTAACTCCAGAGAAGTATGAATACAAAAAATAGCATAATCAGGTTAATTTTCTTCACTGTATTTGTTGCTAGCAATACTTTATTACTTACGTGGTGTTTTTTGATGTGCCAAAGGGATGTAGCAGAATCGCTTATGCTACATTTTGCTTGATGGTATCATCTCTGCATATGTGGTGATTTTGATTACATCCCAGTAAGGCTGCAGGAGACTGTTGCTTGCAACTGCGTTTTTAGTTTGGCTTTTCTAAGTTGAAACTTCTCTGCTGGATGGTCAAGGAATTAGTGGATGTTTTCCCTGTCAGCTGCATGTAACTGAGAGATACAAGGTATGGAGCAGTAGATGAATCCACAAAGATGGGTATTTAACTTCCATTTTCTTTGTATGTATTCAGAATTACAGAATCAAAAAAAAAAATCCCTTTCTTGCTGCCTTTCCTGAAGTTTGTGTGAAAACATCTTTCCACTAGCAGAGATACCCTGGTACCTCAATGTCTACTAGGGCATGCATAGACTGTTTGGAACTTAATTGTTACAACTGCCAAAAGCTAGGTCACCCAGTATATGCCTAAAATATATGGAGGGTAATAAACTCAAATTCAGGTTTAAACCCTAGCAGCTTTAAGCACGGAAGTGTTGCAGTGTGTGGCTAACACTGTGTGAACAGTTACACCAGTGCTCCCCTTTTTCTGTCCTCGGGTCCTGGTGGTAAATGGATTTTATTGTGCAGGACTCCAGTTTCTAACCTCTGGTACCAGCCTTTTCCCAGTGTCTTTTCTCCAGGAAATGGCGATACAACAGCCTGCTTGTAAATAGCACTTTCTCTGTTTCTTCTGTTTGACTTCCAACAAAGCATCCTTGTGCCAGAGATTGAGTCAGAATGACTTCAGAGCCTAGTGATTATAGAGGCTATTCCCTGCAAATGCAGGAAGATGACCCCTAACCTGTGCTATGTTTAGTTGCACCATTATTCTTGAGTGCTTCGAATTGTTAGCTCGGTGCTTAGCATACAAAATTTTGTAGATTTCATTTCAGTGTTCTTAATATGCCTACACAGATAGTGAGAGCTCCGGGAACCTCTTGGAAAGGTTCATGGACAGCAGGGTGCCTTCCAGTTAGACTGCAGCCCTGAACAGAGTAACTTTTGTGCTACTTTATCAATTTCCTAGGAGTTCAACAGGTGTATTCTAGAAGGGATTTCAATGAAGAGTAAATAAAAAAATATATTAAAAAAAAATCACACAATTGTACTGTAGTTCTACACATAATTTATATGGGATCGTGGCATTAAAAGTATGATTTTTCTCCCAGGCAGATGACGAAATAAAGAATATTTCAATCCTAGGTTAAAATAGATTCCTTCCTGGTTCTGCAGTAACTGTATCATTGTTCATTCATGTGTTTCTTACTTCATTGACAGATGAGGTGAGTTAAAGTAATGCTGTGCCATCACCGCCTTGAGGCTAGGAACATTTCTTTTATATAAATCCTGGTGCAGGTATTCTTTTGACAGATGATTTTTCTTCATATATAGACATATTTTTTTGTTGAGGAAGTGTTTGTATTGCATTTTGACAAAAGAAAAACATATTTACTGTGAAAACAAGACTGATCTGTCACAAATGCCATAGCAGTAGAACCAGATTTCACAGAAAAGCGATTGTTCAAAGCCTTCTTGAGATCCACATTAATAACTACATCAAAGATTGAGCTGAATGGCATCCTACCCATTAGTTGTTTGTCTGTGGATGACTCTGCTCTTCTACACAGCTATTTCTTAAGTATTAACTAGAAGGGAGAAAATATAAAAAGCCGAAACATAAATGGAATTAATTAGTTCCTCTAACCTGGCTGTATAGGTCCTCAGATAGCTGCTTCTTTTTGCTGACTACGGAGTATCACTGCAAATATTACTGATGTCTGAGGGTCACATTGTGGCTTTTCTGCTGTATGTAGTTGCATTTCTTTTAAGTCTAATATTAACTATGATTTCTCTGAACCTGTGCATTATGCTGCATTTGCTCTGTGAATTTTTTTTCTCAATTCTACATACTTCATATATATGTTGATGTCTAGCCTTCTGGGATATGTATTCCTTAAAGAAATACATAACAAAGTGCTATATAGCTTAGGAGCTGGACTTCTTAGATATCATGGGGTAGAAACTTTGATGTATTGTCACTTTCAAATGTTGCAACCAAAAGTTCATTCATGCAGATAATATCATAAAATATCATAATGGCCTTAATTTTCCACCCTGTTCCATAATATGAAACATTTCTTTCTGTCTCTGCAAAAGGTTCAGTGTGTCTTTCTGCATCAAATCCCTGTTGACTTTTCTGCTGACGTGTCTTTTCTGTGGGCATATGTCTTTTCTCCCTTCTCAGTAAGAATTCTTAATTTACTCTATACCTTTGCTCCTGATTGTTTTTTTAAGCTTTACTTTTTAGGCCTACAAAGGTTTGGTGCAATAAAAACTTGTCCACCTGCCTTCATCTGAATGTTATGAACAAGATTTGACCTTGGTGTTATGGATTTTGCTAGGTGGCTGTAGCCCACTGCCATGCACACTCACAGATTTGTGTATCAGTGCTTTAGAGCAGCAAGTTTCTCACAGACAACACAATGACTAATAAGTAAACAGATATTTTCTGTTTAATCATGTAATGTCTTATTTATACAATAAGAATTTTAGTTTTAAATATTTAACTTGTTTCTGGATTCTCTCAAGTAATGTGTTCTTTATTCTGTCCTCACATTTGTTATACATTTCCCTGGCTGAATACCATTATTAAAAGTTTTACCTTCAAAATAATTTGTTCTGTGTAGCATTCAAAGGAAAGATTAGTTTTAAAGATGTCCATCTGGTTTGTTTAAAAATTAAAGAGCTACAATGCATCTTTCAGATAAAACATGCTTTTGGAAGTTAAAGCAGTAATGTCACCCAAGCAGCCCTGAGGCAGTAAAGCACCAGACCATGATGAATAAATGGTTCTTCTGTTCAGAGCATAGCAGTGCTCACAGGAGACGTTTACCTGAATCACATGGATATCCAGAGCTGTCAAAATTAATGCTGGTGACAGCTGTCATTCCTAGAAATCTTCAGTTTAAAAAGTCTTTTTATGGATGCTGAAATTTTTGTATAGGCTATGAAGTGTTCAGGCTGTTCTCTGTTGTTGACCCGTCACTGCCAGCATGGACAGTGCTGAGGGCTCAATTTAACAGCCAAAAATTATGTCATACTCTTCTAGATTTGGTGCTTAAAGTTTCAGTCTGTTAGGAACTGATCACTTTAATACACAGCTAGCTCCTCCCATACAACTCTTCATACGACCTGAAGGAACTGCTAATGAGCTGTGCATCTTTTCCTTCCAGCTGCTTTCCAGCTGCAGTAGTGCATAAAAACACATAAAAATTTGAGTCAAACTGACTCATTCTACTCTCCTCACAGGCAGCTGCTTGTATGCTAGGGAAGTAGGCACAAAAGGAGGCAGTGAAACAGCTATGACCTTGATCTGGGCAGGTATGTTTGGTGTGAAGAAAAAGGCATATCTATTTTTCTTCCTATATGTTCAGTATGTCAGAAATTTAACCTTCATAATCTCCTTTTATGAAATAAAATTCTGCTGTGTTCTGTTCTTGTAAATATACTCCAGAATACAACGGCTCATATTTGTATATTGCACAGGATTAGTAGGTTTTTGTAAGCAAAGTATTTACAGAAGAACATAAGAATGCAGCAAATAGGCAGTATTTGTGCAACAAATACATCTCATAGAAAGTTAGTAATTTGGCTAAATAAAGTTTAAAAAATGTTTTCCAGTGTCTATAAAGCCACGTACTTTAGTAGCCCAGTTTCTAGCAGTGGATAAGCCAGTGGAGGTTAACTGTTCAGCATACATATTCACAACAGCAGTGAAAAGTGACATATAAAATGTTGAAGGTTTTGCAAGGGATCCCTTGTTTAAAGACAACAGGCTGTGATTCCTGAGATAGTGGGATAATGTCAGACATGATCTGTCTTGTATCGATAAACAGTGGAATGCACGGGCATTTTTCCTTTTGTTAAACAAAACTGAGACCTCTCTGAAGAGAAGTAGAGTGACACAGCACAGGCTAAGGAAACATTATGGATGAAACGTACACCTTGCTTTGCTGAGTGTAAAGTTTAGGTTCCTAGGATACCTTCTCATGGAGATTGACCTCTCCTTAGTGTTAATGGCATGTACAAGGTATTGTACATTGCTTGGGGTTTTTTTTCCCCTTGAGTTTTATTCTTCTCTCTCCCTGTCCTCTTCATTACAATTATTACCGTTATTGCTATTATTATTACTACTTTATCTCAATTATTAAACTGTTTTTATCTCTGTTTCTTCTGATTCCCCTCCCCATCTTACTAGGGGGGGTGGGGAGTGACTGAGCAGCTGCGTGGTATTTAGCCGCTCGCTGGCATTAAACCACAATAGACATTCAACGTGGAAAGATAATTTCCATTAAACATGTCCTTTGTATAGGTGTTAATAGAGAGCCATGGAGCACAGGGGAGTATGTGCATCAAGAGAAGGAGGCTGAAGCAGTAGAAACCTTACTTTTCCCACTGCACGTCAGATGCCGTAAGGGGAGGCTAACAAAGAAGCTGTAGGAGGTGGGTTTTTTTGCTAAGGTGGAATATGGGTTTGTGAACTCAGAATGGTCTTCTCTTCTACCTCCTTACTGTTACTTTTACTGTGATTGTTCCCCCTAATCTGTGATCAAGTCTGAGAACAGGAAGCCAGCAGGTGACGTGGAGAAGGCACTTTGTAACAAAGAGTTTCTTTGTTGTTCTGTTATTTAACTTGGTTTTGAAAAAGATTTTACCTCTTTCTAATCATGTTGTTGCGCTTTTAGACCTCCACAGCCACAACAGTGTTAATGGTGTGTGCTTGTACCTCCTTCCTCCTTCAGATTGAACCTCCCTCATGGCATGTGGATATGTGGAGCTGTGACTTCAGATTCCTTTTGCTAGCTTTAGCTAACCTATGGCCAAGGCCTCTCACACTAAAAAAACCAAAACCCCTTTATTGCTCAGAACATCAAAAAATAAATACTAACATTTATTTTATTTCAGAGAATTTTATCTTAATACATGTAGAAGAAATATATGACAGATTTTCCCTGGAAATTCTTGTAAGAGCCGGTCCAAAGAGAATGATATTGTCTCAACATTGTCAACAGAGACCTGGAGATGGAATGTGGTCCTCATGGACACCAAAATACAAAGACCCTGGGAAGGAGAACTGCATGGTACGAGGAGTACTATGCTGCTCCCTGCTACTTGGGACTGAAAGGAACAACTATGATAAGGCCACATAACTGCTGTCCAGAAGATGGGTCACAACCACTGTTGTAGCAACGAACCAGAAAACTTAAACTTCAGGTGAAATTTCTTGATTATAATATCATTATAATACAAAAACACACCTCCTGGTCTGAAGCTGCCTCTAAGGCAAACCACGCCTCGGGCACTCCTCTTTGGATGTGTGTGGTAACCTTTCTCGAGAGGGCAGAAACTGGCAACAATCCATGGGCCAGAGGAGGAGCAAGGTGTGTTGCTTGGCATAAAAGATGGCTTCTTAGCAACCAAACTTTGAAGATCTTCCCCACTAAGGATCACGATGATTGGGAGGACCAGCGGGACGCTGCCTGGACCTGGGACCACAGGGATGCCTTGGACCTGTGGTGGTAGCTATAATCCTTTTTTATTTTCTACTCTACCTTTTCTTCCCTTCCTGTCTTTCTATCTATCACACACAGCTTTACAGGCAAAAAATAAAATTGCTCTGTTTGATCAAAGCATAACCCCTTGGCGTGGTCACCTTGATTTCTTGCACTTCGAGATCATAGTAAATGAACCACCACGAGTCCACTGAGTGGACTGTAACAATTCCCCACTAGGAGAAAGCAATAGGCTAAGAATATTGAATAATAATCAGTATATTAATACTGAATAAATAATTTGCAATGAGTGTTGACAGTATATATTAATCATATTCTTCTGATGGATAAATATTTGTAGACAGATTATGATTTTCATGTGTTCATCATCCAAACATATGCATCGGCATTTTTGCCTATAGTTTGAACTTGACCAATGTGTTGTATGAGGGGTCATGCATTGTGTTGAAAGTAAGTGTTCTGTTGATTGGTAACTTGCATGGATTCTTTTCCCTGAGGATTTCTGGAGATAAAGAAGGTCATAGAATCTTATGTCTTTTAAAGATTTCCATGAACATACCATGGGTAAGCAGGGTCAAAGATTCTTTATGTAAGAGTCAGCTTCCTGACAGGCATTGTGTTTAGCAATACATGCTGTTTCTCCATAATCAGAGTTCTAAAATATGTGTTGATGTGTCTATGCATGGGACATACTTATAGTCCAAATACAATGTTCACATGACACATTTATTCCTTCACACTCATACAAAGTGTTTCTTGGTTCTTGAGCATAGTTAATTGTGGGCAGTGTTGCTTGTTCTCATTTATTCACATATTCGCCTGTCCGATATTTTTCCTTTCCAAGGGCAAAAATTAACCTTACTCAAATTTTGCCAGGTTCATTCTGGCTGTCACCACATGGTGTGCTCCTTGGTCCTAAGCATGGTCACTATCTGTAATAAGGAGCTATGTTCAGAACAGATGTAGAATCTGTACTACTGGAGTCACCAACCTGCAAGGATCCCATAGGTAAGGCCTTCAGAACTTGTGCCATTTGGCAAGGTATGATACAAAGGCATTATTCTGCTTGCCACAGCTGGGTTTGTGCTGTATGGGTCGTGCTATATTATCATGCTTCTTAATGGTCCCTGAAAGGTACTAGTGGCTAAGAGATTGTTCTGTGCTGACTGTGATAGTGTCCAGTTGCATTGGCTTGTTTAATAACTCAAAATGCTTGTCAGAGTTTGTCAGATTGCTCTTTATGTCCAGAACCATCTTGCACTGCGGTGTACTGAGCATATGTAATTGTCAATTTATTATTTAGTCATAATCTCATACTCCACATAGAACTATAAGCAATATGAGGATATAAACTAAAATGCTAAAACAAACCCTCTCCTTGCTACTGTCTCTTCTAGTTTGCTTCTTTCTAAATAACCATCAGTACTAATAATTTTTGTTGGAAGAGTTAGCTATTTCTATTCTGCTCTCATAGAGGACAATCTTACTGTATTTTGATTAATACTTCTCCCAGATCTCTCTGCAACACCTGCTAGTAATGTGTAAAAGCATCCGTGGTCTCTTACTCTTGCATGGCTATTTATTATACTGTGTATTAATCACCTTTGGTGCTATACTTTGAGGACTGTTTCATAAGTTGGATTTTCAATAGTTAAACCACTCATACTCTGTTCTGTTTATTGGCTTTTTATGCCTGTACAATTTTTATGTAACAAGTGACTTGTGACCTCCCTACAAGATTACACAGCATTTTATTTGACTGAATCAGTTTGTGTTGTGCTTCCAGACCTTTAACTTTTGTTTCCAGATCAGTATATTCACCAAGCCACTGTTCTTCTGTCAGCATAGCAAAGGTTACAATTCAGTCCTTAGAGCCTCCCACTAAGTACACAGGGAACTATTATTCCCAACTTTTCAGAGACTTTTTTTGCTACTTAAATTTAAAGTGGGGTATTCCACTTGTTCCTGTAACTTAAATCTCACTTTTCTGTAGGGGAATACGTGGAAAACAACGTTAACACCAGGAGAACTTGAGCATGACTTGAGTGAGAATAGGGAGTGCAGAAGGATCAGGCTTGCCTGATCTGACAGCAAACATTGTGATGGAGGGGCTGGGGAGGGACACTTCATCTATTAAAGCCCTTCATGTTAACTTCTACAGAATTATAATGAGATCTTACAGTAAGATCTTTGAGAATCTCAAGGTGATCCTTAGCTTTACTTTCATTCCTTGTCAGACTCCTTACACTTTTGTTATTGTTCTCTTCCTTTCTCCCCCTTTTTCTTGCACTTGTCTTTTCTGCACTTATCTTTTGTGTCCCAGATGGCATATCCCACTCTCCTCCCCCTAATCCCTTTTGCCTGCCAAGATCTCGCATCTTTCAAATTCCTCCCTAAAACCTACTTCATCAGGGAATTTTTACTCCTTATCCAAGCCAGATGCCTTTCTTGCTTTGAATATTTTTCCATATCTTCTCTTGTCTGTCTTAAGACCTGGATATCTGGCAGTCAAGGATTATCAGTAATTTTCTTTCTTGAGACAGAATGAGAATTCCTTACATATTCACTATTTTGACTGAAATAGCCTGAGGGTCCCTCTATGCTGCTGTTGCCATTCAGCAGCTTCCCCTTCTTAAAAAAAATAATAAAATTCTTGTCAGGGGCAAGGGAGGGGGCAGGGATGGCCCCTGTGATGACAAGACAATTGCTTTAAGGATCCCAAATTCCTAGGACTTGCTTTTCTATATGGTATAAAATTGCCTGAAACAGATAAATTTCCAAACAGACCACAAAGGCATCTCCTTGATCATACTTTCATAAAAATTAAAGGTGTCCATTCAGTAGTGTTAGAGGGCTAGAAAAGTAGTTCACTGGAAAAAGAAACAGTCTAATTCAAATCTTCTCGGATTTTGCTGTACATTAATTACTCAGGCACCAGCCGCCTTGGAGAACTACATGAAAAATATTACTCTTTCAATCCAAACAAAATACAAATTTAGTAATTGTTGCTGACTATAGCAGTCAGTTTTCAGGTGCTTTGAAAAGAAGTGCAGCAGGTTCACTTCTCTGGTTGATTTTTATTCTCTGTGAAATGCTGACTACAACTTCACTAATGTTGTAATCAACAATTACATACAGATCAAATATTGCTCTTCTTATATTTCAACCCAGTAATTTTCAATGATGTTGTTTTGGCACCTAACAGCAGTAACATGATAGTGATTCAAGCCCAGAAGGAAAAAGCCTCTGTAATTACCTGTATGATATTTGTCTGGATGATCACAAGTCACTGAACCCATGTGCAGTTATAATGTAAAGGCATAGCAAAGAAATGTCACCATCAGGTCTTTAATACTATGAACACAATTAAAAACTCTCTCAATTGTGGAAGGATGTTTCTTGTACACACAGAGAGATTGTATTAGTACTAACAGTGTGTGCATTGTGGAAAGAAATGCACTCCTGACTTAGACTGAGTCAGTAACCGGATGGTTGAGGAACAAATAGGACCATATTCTGAAATTCTTCTTAGTTTGACAATTTGCCATGCACTGTGAACTAATGTGCTCTTGTAAGGTAAACCAGACTATGCAATTTATTGAGCCCTTGTTTGCCTCCTTCAAGCATATCTCAAGTGCTTTAGGCAAACACACACATACTGAATTCCTTAAACTTACTATATGCCGAAAGGTGTATCTCTTTACATTTGCATCTTTTGGGAACAGCCTCAGTGTTTCATCAGATTAACCCAAAGCTATACTTGGCTCTGTCATTACTTGCATGACAGTCTGGCCTCGTTGCTGCTCTCTCTCATGTATAATATACACACGGAAACACTTTTCTGACTCAAGGCTTTTTAAAAAGCAAGAACTTAAAGCCACTACTAGATGCCACATTTTAAGCACTTATGAAACATTTAAATTGACAAAACAAGACTATTTGCAGCTTTGTTTTACCTGTAAATAAGAGAAAGAGTGTCACACAGGAACTGAAATATATTTACAATATTGCTAAGAACAGTTTTTAAATATTTCAGGCATTGTAAAAAATACATATATGCATGCAAGGGCTGGGTTGATCCTTCTCCTATACCCTCTATTTATGTCAGGTTTTCGCTCTCATTGGGTTATATTTCAAAGTTATTCTTTGTTTGGGCTTGCAGTTGCAGGCAGCATAGCCTGGTAGGACTGGATTTGCAGTCTTAGCTGCCAAAGGACACTGTGAGGAGATAAGAACCAACCGCCCACATGGTACACATTCAGAAGGGAGTTGTTTCAGACTAGCCCTAAGAGCCTGCTTCCAAGAGGTAAATGGTTCTTGTGGCTGGATCATACCAGACGCAGGCCAAGAGTATCTTCCGGCTTAGTGTCACCAAAAATTCACACAGTTTTGCTCCCCTGTAGTACTCTTCCATGTGAACCAAAGAAGGTAAGTGGAGATGATCAGGAATATAATTTCAGGAATGTAATCCTGATCTGAACCAAAATGCAGATGTAGACTTACTGTCATTTGTTTACTTATCCTCCTTTGAGACTTCTACAGCTGACTTCAGCAAAACCAGAATTTGAACAGTAGAGATTTATGAAGACCCGCACCTGCTTTACATACTGGCTTCAATATATCCAGGTTGTTTTTTCTAATATTATATGTGTCACCAATTTTAAAGTCTTTTGGAGTATTTTGCCATTCTTTTCTTCTCTGCAGCTTATTCCTTTAGGATTTCTTCCCCCCGCCCCCCCCCCCCCCCCCCCAGTATTTGACATTTATTTTTATTTCTGTGCTTTCTTCTGTACAATTGCCTCTGCTAAGTAATCTATGTTAATTATTGCCATGATACATTTTTACTTTTGATTCACTCTTCTTTCTTTTGCTTCTTCTATTATTTTGTTACTTGTTTCTTGATACAGGAAAAGAATGGGGTTTGTTTGACAATTATGGCTACTGAAATTATTTCAAAAGTATGTGTATAGGATTTGGAACTGACACCTTTCAAGAACAGATAACGTTGAGACCTGTGGAAGGATATACCTGTGCCACAAGTGTTATGTCCAGTTCTCAACTTCATGAAAAAAGGCATCCAGAGAAGAATGAACGCCTGATACGGCTTTGTTTTAATCCTAATTAAAAAAAAAAAAAAAAAAAAAAAAAGAGAGAGAAAAAGGAAAACAAAGAAAAACACTGACAAGCATATCCAAATGAACAAAACCTCTTTCCTCACAATACTGTACAAATTCTTCATACTTGTTGCTTAAAAATGTGTGGTGTGCTGTATTGTTACTAATGGGCAGACCTTGTACATAAGGTTGTATCTAAGGCTGACCCTCTCTAATAAGAGATGAGTTGTGGCTCTGGATACAGTCCAGAGCAGGATATATAATTGCTGTATTTGGTGTCTGTAGACCACTGTCCAAGAGCTTATCTGGTAGCTGCTGATGGTGAATAGCCCTTGGAGGGTGCTGAGAGCTGTGCTGGCAGAGAATTGTGAAATACCAAAATTGCACAGACCAAGAGACTTTAGACGTTATGGCCAGCTTGGGATATATATATCTGCAGAGGGCCTTTATGAGAATAAAACGATACACAAAAAAAAGAAAATGAGGTAAACCGATGAAGGGACTCAATGGACTATAGGGAGGAAACCATCCCAAGTTATAAGGAGGCATGTAGCTACAGGTAAATGGAGCAGGTATGAGTCACAAAAAAGAGTGCCTTCTCTTCTTTCCCTTTAATATTTCTTGCTTGTTCTCTGTTAAGACTTTTTATATACTTATTGCTACAAAGCCAGGTTTTGGCTCTTCGCAAATTGTCCAGTGTTCCGTGTGTTCATATTTTTCCATTTATAATACTGTCAAAGTATTAGGGACTTTAGTCTCCATATAGCAAAAATAGTATACTTCTGATGGCCTAAACACACCATTAAGACAGTAGTGCCTCTTTATGGATATAAAAAATGTACTATGTAGTGCCTAGTGGCTGAAAGACTAATGAAAGAACCAATATTAGCTTTTGAAGGTGGATTTTAATATTGTTTAATACTATCTAGATTACATTTGTGTAGTATGATGAATACATTCAGTAGTGTAAGTAATATATCTAGAAAAAGTTTATTATTTTTAACGACACAGAAAAGTATCTATCTGCTAATTACTCATAAGTGCTTTTGTTAAGGCCACAAAGAAGAGAAAATGCAGAGAGCTTGCAATCTAACATTTATAAAAGCACATAAATTCAAACTGTACCAATAGAATACATTGAAAAAAGAATGTTTTCATAGTACTATAGAGACCTTCCACTGAAAATGAAAAATAGTTCCTTCTGAACATGAATTTCAAAATTACTTAGCTATGTACCAGATACTAAAATTTCCTTTTCTGTTAACTGCATTAGAATTTCCTACATTATTCTTTATATGGTCAATGTAAGCAAGTACCTCTCACACAATCAGAAAGCAAAAAGGTTAATGAATAATTTGGGAAATGAATTTTTTCAGAATTGAGATTGCCTTTTCAGACTCATTTGAAGATGTCAAATTCTGCACTTCAACAGCATTAAGAGTTCTTCTGTGGGATTTTGATTGCGACAGTCTTAACTTCTGTGTACTCATGAAGACCATATTCTCCCCTAGATAAAAGAGAACCAAGAGCAGTATTTATGCTAATGCTTTTATATGAGTTATGTCCTGGATGGAATTTTCAGTGGTGCTCTGTAATTGGCCAGATGTATAGCAAGTATACTGGACATATTTGGGAGACATCTGTGCAACTAGACTGCTGCTGGAACCCTTTCTAAAAGCTATAGCAACTGTCTTTCTTAGAAAAGTAGGAGAGAGAGCAGTTTCATTTCTGCACAAAAGAATGGCATGTAATCAATTTAGTGCATATCTAAACTGGGTGCCTGTGCAGTAAATCGGGCACAAGTTAGGTCTTCACAAATACGCTCAACATGTTATTTGCGAAAGCTTTCCTCTGCTGTCAAGAGTTTTCTTCAGAGTCAAAGAATTTGCACTTCACCTCAAATGGGGGACATAATTAATCCACTATGATATCTCCCAAACAGTGAAAAACACTTAAATCTTGATGACGTATTATCAGCATGATTCCACCTTTACATTTTACATGATGAGATGAAGCTTGCTTGCGTGCCTAGATGCTTGACATCTGACACAGTCAAGCTATTTAGACATAACTTGATTGTTTGATAGAGTAAGGGATTGCTACACTAAAATGTTATCCAGTTCTTACTGCCATTTTACTAGATACATGTGTCTACAAAACAGAAATCTGTGCTCAGGACTCCTGTGCTGTCAAAAATGTTTACCGATTATCTTCATTTTTGAAGAGGCATTCTGTTAGTACATGACATTCAGTAATTTAATTCTTAATGGTATTATCATTGCAAGAATTATACAGGGGATTTTATTCTGGGATTCAAGGAAGTCAACGGCTAGATGCACTGATTTTCTGAATATTTCAGTGCAGCTGTTTCCCACATATTACTGCCTCTCTTAAAATCAATGACACAGGTTTTCTTCCTTGCAGTTTTGTAAGGAATATTTTTATTGGTCCACTAATTGTGATTTTGAACAAAGCATTAGGAAAAACTTAATTTGCACAAAAGCTTAGCTCCTTCAGAATGCACGGTTATAGACAATATTACAGTGTTCCTGTTATTTCCAGCAAATAACCCCCCAAAATATTCCTGCAAAAGGCTGTGATTCAGAATCAATGATCTCCCAGGTTTTGGCATCCAGGAAATGCAAAACAGTCTTTGATAGTAATGGCCTAAATTATTTGGGTTTTTTTGCATTCACATTTTCTAAAGCTCTCAGCATTGGCATGACTCTGTTTCCTTTGAAATCAGCAAGAGCTTTGACATCAGGAGCAGACTGAGACCAGTGAAAGTAAGCATGAGAACCCTAGCCTTTATCTCAAAAAAAAAAAAAAAAGGGGGGAAAAGGAAGCTCTGAAGCCCTTAACCTGCACATACATTTTTAATTACTTCCATTATTCTTTACCATTATACCATAAAAGTGTTATGTATTTGGCTTAATAAAAGGGAAAATTTACATGTTTTGATTTATATTCATTGTTTTAAAAATACTTCATTGTTCCCAGATATATGGCATTTTTGACAAAAGACTGCTTGTGATTTATGTTCCAAAACCCTCCAGAAGACATAATCCTACATAATATAATGAACATGTATGACATCAAATGTTTCAGTACATAATAAATTAAATGATTCTCTTACTAATGTAAAGGTCAAGATGAATACAGGTAAGGCAGGACATGATTCAAATTGAAACTGGACTAAACCTTAGAAGTTTGAAAGAATTTCATTAGCTTGTCATTTCTGCATAGTCCTCTACTTCTAATCTAGCAAAAGACCAAAGGTCCAGGGACTACTGAGGACTAATTTTGTCATAACTTTTGACTAAGCTGGACAAACTGCAAAAATATTGTTGTCATCACAAAACTTTGAAACTGAAAACTCTTGTTTAAATCAAAACTTTTGAAATGTCTTGTGCTCCCAAAAACTTAGCATTTAAAGGAGATTCCACAAACTACACACATAAGTATCTTCATGCAGATGACAAAATCTGTACACCATAAATATAATGATCAGTTTGGCATATCAGTAGATCACAAGCTACTAAAATCAGTCATTTTGATAAAATGTGTATCTAAGTAACATTCTTATTTGTTTTATAGAGGAATTGTTTGCTTGACATTGTCTCTGACAACATGAAGCCTCTAACACTATATAGACTAATTCGACAAAAAATAGGCATCCTAGTTATGAATATTTAAAGTTGAGTTTTGGAATTTCACTTTGCAGTTCCTGTGAACCTACCTTTTAAAAAGTGTTTACTTACATTTCTCGTCCATTTCCTGACATCTTAAACCCTCCAAAAGGACACTGAGCAGACATTGCACTATAACAATTGACCCTGGAAGTTCAGAAAAATTATTTTTAACAGTGTGAAATGACTTTTCTTACTTCTGAAAAATCAGTTTTTTTCTTTTGACTGTAAAAGACGTGATAATATTCACAAACTCTATCTAAGTAATGAATTTACAAAAATATATATGTTGAAAGTTCAGAGAAACAGAGCATTACCAGAAACTACAGCTATGATCAGGGTTCTAATGCTCGTCAAGGATCTTCAAGCAAAATGGCAGTCACATGTTTCTCTGATAGTTATGATAAAATTCCTTCCTAACTAGTGCATAAACTCTCAAACTGAAGACTGGTCACAAGTCTTCTGCAGGTACACTTCCAACAGACAAATCCAGCACCACTTCAGTATATAGTTAGGAAAAATTGATACTACTCAGTGTTAAACCATATTCTATATTGTGGTTGAGAACAAAAATATAGTAATGAGTAAAAAAAGGAATTTTACAGGAGAATTTATAGTATGAAGAGTTTTGGCAGAATGTCCATCTTTCTCTTCAACTGAGAAGTTATTTTTATCTTGCAACATTGTCAAATCAGATATTATCTATTTCATATCATATAATTTCTGCTGCTGTTAATCTACTGGTTTCAACAATAGATGTTCTGCTCATAGTTAAAGATTCCTAGACAGACCAGCAATGTTGTAAATGCAAAACCCAAAGACTCCACTTTTATTTGTTTTTTTTTTTACATTTAAAAGATACCAACTCCTAAGTCAAAACTGTTAATTCATTTTTATAAAGGATATGCTTTTAGGTCACAGGACCTGGGCAGGAATTTGTGCTGGCTGCAAATTCTTTCAGATAAAATGTAAATTGGACATAGATTTTGTGTTCAAGTAAAATTAGTTGTTCTCTTTTTGTTGCATTAAAATAATTGAGGGAAATGCAGGTCATGGTCAGTGATAGTCATTAGACTCAGTCTGCTATTCCTCCAAACTTTCCCTCTTGCATCTTTCAGCCTTTGCCTTTCCAGGTCCCTGTAGGCTGCCTCTTTCTTTCCCACTGCTGGAAATAGTTGTTCCTATAGCAGCTGTCTCCTACTTGTGTTTCCTTCCTTTTTTTCAACCACATTTTATCAATCTTTTCCATCACAGGTGGATGTTCTGACCAGGTTAATGGCCACAGAACTTCAGATAATTAGTTCCTTTACACAGTATACACAGCAATTTCTGCAAATTAAGTATGTATTGGGCTATGCCCAGGTCCTGAACTGAAAGGAAAGTGGCGCTTACTGTATTTCCTTTTGTTTTCTTTCCTTTTTAGCAAGCCAATTTCCTTTTTTCCTAGTAAGTTTACAAGACAATTTTGTGAAGACTTACAGGAAGTAGTTATTTAATAACATCTTAAGTATGGAAAGATGAAGGCAATGGAAGCACACGAGGATAACATTAATCTACCTCTCTAAAGATGTTAAGGAATTCAGATATAAAAATATACCACCCAAGAAAGTGTTAAAATATCCTACAAGTACTGCCATTGTCACCTGCAGTTCTGAAGGAATATTTAAAACCCCATTACTTACCATACTATTCCAGCCTGAAGAGCAGCTGCAAATGTCAGTGCTTTATCAATGTCTTTGGTAAAAACTGCTGCTGCTAAGCCATAGGTAGTATTATTTGCCCTCCTGATAACTTCATCTACAGTTTTAAACTTCATGATTTGTTGAACAGGTCCAAATATCTGTTTCAGACACATGCAAACATGTAAAGTGGATTAGAATAGCTTATTATCGTAAATTATGTATATTTAAAAATTTTAGTTCTGTCAGATGGCCTTATTCCTGAATTCATTCAGTCAGCTGTGTACATCTCAGAACAGAGTTCTAAAAAGCATTATAAATTCACATAAAAGTCAGATTTTTGTAGCATGGAGCAAATCAAGATAGTATATTGTAGAATGATTAATAAAACAATATAAAAATAAATAAATAGAAAAAATAAATAATGAAAACAATTAAATAAAGATGGAAAGACACTCACCTTAAAGGTAGTTAACACAGAGCCATGTGTTACATATCTACACTGGTTATCAGCAAACTGGTGTTTTCTTGTGTAGAGTTGAGAAGGACATTCAACTTTACCTTCCCCTAAACTTCCTATCAGACCTTTATCTCTGCAGTTAGCTACACAACTGGGCAAATATTCCAAGTGAAACAAATAATTCTGCTTTCCATATGGGTGTTATGCGAGATAATAGTCTCTCAAGGCTTGGCTTTCCCACTGCTGCTGCTCCATGTTCTCAGTCAGAGGTGCCCATGCCCACCACACAGTACCAAGACTCTGCAGGGCAGGGGGGCATTAGCACATCTGATTACTGCTGTTCCCATAGATTGTGATCTTTTAATTTGATTTTCCTAGAAAGTGTTTAGTGCTAGCTTCTAACTGGAGTTGCAGGGATTGATTTACATAGCTCAGAAAACCACTGAACATTCCCTCACTGTTCAAGCTGTGAGTTGCAGAACCTGGATATCTAAATTGCCTTGGCTCTCTGAGGTTTCATTATTCAATACACTCAAAATAGTGTGAGAAAAACAGCTCTTGTACTGCTGACCCAAAGGAAACCAATAGATCTGTGAAGAAACATACATCTCTGAAGTTTCCTACCTGCCTCCCAGACTGACAGAAACAATGTAAATTATTTCTCATACAGTTCTCATCTGTTTTATAGCTCTCTCCCCTTGACAATTAAGTCTGGATGTTCTGGTGTTCATTTTAACTCAGCCTGTTGACTCTTGCTAGGTACATTCAGCAGACTGCATCAGCAGTATCACTGGCTATATAAAGCAACACCTAGATTTGTAACAGTTGTGAAGGAGCTTTCTGGTATGAAGAAGTATAAAGGACACAGAACTGCAGCAGTTGTTGATCAAGATGAGTGTGAAAAAACAGAGAAGAGGTCATAACTGGACTTGGAGGCTGTGCTTACTGAACTGTTTTTCTCAATGGCATAGCAGCTCTGCACTCCTCACTCCTGTTCGTTGTAGATGATCACTGATGCCCTGGCACCGCCACCTTAGCTGGGTCAGTAGAAGCTCTTTCAGTGCTGTGTAAACACATGTGCAAACTGATCCAGGTTAAATAACCCTGCAGAGGCAAAAGTCTGCTTTGCTGTATTTCCACAAACAAAATGCCTGTGGAAGCACAATCAAACTATTTCCTTGGTGCCTGTTGTGTCCAAACCCCAACTTAAGTGGCTCCTTTTAGGCAGTGCAAAGAGTGGACAAGCTGTGCCTTCATAATCTGCCTCTCTGTTCAGGTTACTGGAACTCTCAGATGTGAGACATGGGCAGTATGGTGTGATGTAAACAATCCTAACCTCAGCAGCATTTTCTTATCTACTGCCAGTGTATGCTGGAGTCTTCGTTGGCAGGTCAACCTACGTACTCCTTTCCCTCACCTCCACTGAGTTGGTGAAACCAGCATTAGAAATTAAGAAAAGCATTTTAACCACCACCAGAATAGAACAACAGATTTACTGAGTGTTTTTATGTAGCCACTTGATCTTCTAAATGGATATTTTGTACAGACATTCAAACAGACAATCTCCAGTGAGAGTACAGACTGCCAAGAATTTATTTACCTCTTCTTTGGCGATGCGCATATCATCTGTAACATTTGAAAAAACTGTGGGCTGGATGAAGTAACCTTTGTCTCCCCATGGACCTCCTCCACATTCCAGTTTGGCTCCTTCTTTTTTCCCACTCTCAATTAGCTCCAGGATTTTTTGAAACTGTTCCTTATCAATCTAAATGAAAAGATATCACAAGAATGAAAACAGCACACACTGATAATAACTGTTCACCTAACTCATTAACCAAAACCTAACAATGTTCCAGCTTTATTCAATTGCATGTGTTGAAGTCGAACAGC
Source organism: Falco cherrug (assembly GCF_023634085.1). Lineage (NCBI taxonomy): Eukaryota > Metazoa > Chordata > Aves > Falconiformes > Falconidae > Falco > Falco cherrug. The sequence goes on along the minus strand of NC_073720.1, from coordinate 39,421,064 downwards.
TGGAGTTCTTGTCACTAACTTCTCAAAACTTTCCAGGCTTTTCTCAAATAGGCTAAAAATCAGAAATTTTGACATAGAAGAATCAGCTGTAAAGGGACTGATACCCTTGTTTTCTTTAGTAAAAAAAATAAATTAAAAAATTCTATAAAATGAGTGTGTTTCATACTTCTTCCAGTACTCTTGCGAAGCACTAATAGTTCAACAAATTAAAAATTGTTCAGCTTGATTCTGAAAAATCTGCAGAGGTCTTGATCTAAGAGTCTTCTGAGCTTGATGCAAGAGTCTTCTGAGCTTCACTAGGTCTGGCAGACTGGCCACACTTTTTTCCTAAACTATTAAAGAAGGTTAAAAAGCAACAATAAGATATAACTGCAATTCAATGCTGTTTTGAGATAATTCTGATTTAATAGTGGAATAAAGTTTTTTATATTTGTGGATTGAGAAGCATAAATGACAGATTTTTTATGGTATGAAGCCAATCTCTGCCCCAAGCCTACCAAGAAATTCAATATATGCCAAGCTTATTGCAGTTTGGCTCTATAGCATAGCAAAATGATTGGTCTTTGGTTGAAGGGGTTTATGGTGGCAGTGCAATAGGAGCTTGTATTTCCCTAACACCTTCCAATTTCCAGTGGCAAATTGGATAAAAAGAAATAGTATAAATGGGGACTAGAAAAAGATCACATATTGGCTCCTCTCCTCCCCTCTCCAAGTCAAGAAATCACCACTTCAGGCCTGAAGGGAAATTGTGCACAAAACAACATTTATATCACCAAAAACTCAGTGGTAAAGTTTGTTTGGTAGAAGCCCCTAACACCCCTTTTTTTATTTGTTTGTTTTTGTTTTGTTTTGTATTGTTGTTGTTGTTGTTATTGTTCCATTTTTGTGATTCTTTCCTTCACTCTTTCAGGCCTTCAAGCACTGGCTCAGGAAGATAGTGGGATTATTTCTAGGGGAACTCTTGTACAGAAGCTTTTTCTCTGTGATCATACCCATCAGTTAGCAGAGTAGGTGTACATCTTATTCTCCTATTCATGCAATAAAAATTTCTTATTTGTTTAAAACACGTTTTACCATGATCATAGAATGCAACAATATTTTCAAAGATTCTGGGGCATCCTAGATGCATACTAGATTAAACAGCTATTCAGCTAAAGCTATGATAAAAGTTTGTATTTATAGGGATATGGATTCATAAGGGTATCTATAAGGAGGTAATTTTTAGTTCACTGCCTTTGTCATTTTTTAAAAAACAATTGTCTTACTGCTTACTGAAGACATAAAACTTCTGCTACCCTGGTGGCCAAGTATCTCTTGTGCATAAACACCTTGAAGAGAAGATGAGGTTTAGATGACACAGGTCACATTGCTGTCAGTACTACCTTTGTTATTATAATAATCATAATTTTTCTTCATGTGTGAATTAGCATATTTATGATCTTTTGAATTCCATTAGGGTCTGGCTTTTCTTTTGTGCCTGCTGTGTAAAATGTTACCCAAACTTGCTGCCTGAGGCAGGTGCTGCCCCAGAGGGCCTGGGAACTGGAGGACAAATATGGCTTTTGAGGAGGCTCTATGACAAAGGAGCACAGTGAATATGCCTGATACAGGCTGTCGGGTTTTGTTTCTAGAAAGAATTAGTCAAAGGACAACATGGAATTTAAAGACAAAGAGAGATGTTTAACAACTACCACAAAAGAAATGCACCTAAATAGCATGGTTAAAATTTTTGATTAAATGGGATCATACCAGTTTTAAAAGGAGGAACTTTACTAATATGAAAAAAATTAAGATTTCTGCTAAAGCTCCTAAGAAGAGAAAGAGGTCAAGAAAGGCAAATGATGAGACTGGAGAAGAAAAGAGTTATCACAGACTTTAAAATGTCTCCAATAATGCTTTTTTTTTCATGTTTAACCTTCTTTTTTTTAATAAAAGCTTACTTTCATCTCTCATTTAAGTTCTTAGCATGAATTTCAAACTCAGAAAAGCCACAATAACATAAGAATAGATTCCTGTAAGTTTTGTATAAGCTGTACAGCAGACAGTTGTTTGAATCTTCCCATCCTCTGGTATTTAAATTTATTCAGCTGAACATACTAGCTTGTTAGCAAGACATATTGCACAATATCAAAATAACATCCTTAGTATTTTTAAATTCTCCAAATCCTGTGTGGCTTGGAATGCATTTTTCCAATTTACTTGGTGTCTTTGATTACATAAAATGACTGTGATAACCAATGAAGAACACATTACATTATGAAATGTGCAGGAATTGCTTTGTCTCCAGCTTTTGCTTTGTCTCCAGTAGCGTTCCTTGATTCTGTGACAATCAAATATGTACATAATAACTCTGCCAAGAAAGTATATATGCTGTTAGCACAAGCTGATATGGGAATAAGACTCTAGATGAAAACTAATTTAACAATGCTCTAATGTGATCCACTGAAGCCACAGCATTGTGAAAACTATGCTTTTTAATGTTGCATTTTAGCATTCATTTATTAGGAAATCTGTTGGTATAACCTTTTAACATAAGCAGAAAAAAGTACAGAATGATGCATTTCAGTTCTGTAATATTCTAAAACCGAGAGCAGCATAATGAAAGACTAGCACCTTGAAAAAGGGGAAAACCCCCATGATTGTATTTTATCTCATCAAGCTACTCACTTATAGTGGCACTATTTGAATATAATGTTAGCAATCTTTGATCACACTTGTGCAGCTGTTGCTCTGCAGCTTTCTCAAAACATTTAAATTCTATATAATTGTTCCCATTCCATAACAAAAGGAACTAGAAAAGAGAAAGGAACCTCACCCTTAGGCCTATGATAGTGGCATGACCAGCCATCACTCCAGTTTCTTCCTCCAGTTCCTCCAGACTAACCACTAGACAACTGTACTTATTCTTGGAACTAATGCAACAGTAGGTTTAGAAGTATATTAAACTGTGATGTCATGTCATGATTATATTGGAAACATGTAACATTACTTACTTGAGGGCCTTGCTGTACATCAGGCAACAGAGGATCCCCAAGAGTATACTTCTTTGCTCGTTCAATGCTCCGACGAACAAACTCGTCATAAATAGACTCTTCCACAAAAATCCTAGATCCTGCTATACAACACTGTCCCTGGTGGTAGAACAGACCAATATGGGCAAATTCCACAGCAGCGTCCACTGCAAAGAAATGCAGAGTTCACCAGATCATAAACCTGAATGGTCACGTCATAAATTCTTTACAAACCATGGTCAATTCATATAATTTTCATTTTTAGCACTTTTTATTTTTATGGCCCTTTAAAACAGATATTGATCCTTTGACTTATGTCAAAAACTACTCTTATCAAGCATAGCACAGCACATGTAAACAAACACACATTCAGCTCTTCTGTGTCAAATGTAGATTCAACATTATTTGCCCTATCAGCAGTAACAAGTGGAGTATTCAGCTAGAAAGTTAATAGACTTGTATAAGATCCATCTAGCTGCTTTTCATTCTGCATTCATGTTGTATTAGGATGATCCTTAAGTACGGTAAGGGTAGACAGGTTGTCAGAGGTTCATATCCTTTCAGAAGCCACCAATTTTTGATGGTTATCTAACTTAAAACTATGGCGTGACAAGAAAACATTAAAACTTACTCCTTCATTAAACAGGTACAAATAATTTACTGACAAAGAAAATAAAAAGAACATGGGGCTTGCAAAAGTAGTAGGTTTATATAATAAAAATGCTACTAACAGTCTGCGTCTGCAAATATAATGTTAGGACTTTTTCCTCCAAGTTCCAATGTAACTCTCTTCAGATTGCTCTTCCCTGCTGCTTCTTTAATCAGTTTGCCAACCTAAAAAGTAGGGAGACAACAGCTTTATCTCAAAAAGTTTATTATGACCTCAATAACACTTCTTTGAGTTCCTCAGAAGTGAAAATCAGTTCACAGTTGGCTGGTATCCCAGTAACTGTAGAAATGAAAAATAAATTTAAAAAATTAAAAAATTTTAAAGAGTCGGGTTGTAGGTGACTTGCAGTCTACAAACCAGGGATGCTTCCCAGAAGTGTTTCCCCCTGGACACACTCATGTTAACTGCTAAAGATGTCTGGTGGGTTTTTCGTTACCACCACTCTATTTGCTTGTGTCTGTCATCTAAAGTAAGCACTGATTCCTGCTCTGCCAGTTACTCCCATTAGGTGAGAAGTTCCTCTGTTTTATACATGGAAAAGCCCTTTGATACACAAAGTGTATGAGAGAAAAAGTAGTTAACTACACTGCCTGTATAGCGAACTCTTCCTTACTCCAATTTCTCCCTTAGAAGAAAGAAGAGGAAATGGACACTGTGAGGCAGAGCCCCTACCCTGCTTCTTTCCATTGATAGCATAATTAAAGCAACTACTTTATATGAATTGTCCTGGAAAAAACTGTGAAGCAAAAGCATGCTTGTAGCCCTCATGGCTTTAACCTGCAACTGCTCATTTGTAGCAACCATCAAATAATTTCCTCCAGTCTCCCTGCCCATATTCCTGTTTTCATTTCTCACTGCTAAACTACACTGTTACAGGAAGAGGACTGTCACAAAATTCAGTGAATACACTATCTGGTCCACTTGCCTTGGAGGGGCATGGACACTGGAAGCCATAGTTAGTACTGTCCATTGGAAACATCCATGGGATATTTCTCATACGTTGCGTTTTAGATTATTTTCTTTTTATCCCCATTACTTGAGAGCTAGAAGTTTCTAAGAGTAAACACAGCTCTTGCTGTTGGTGTATACTGATCCTTGACATTAGGCAATGATATTTATCTTTGGAGTGTATATCCAAGAAGTTAAGAGACCACCTGGCAGCTCTTCCACATAGCATGCATACAGAAAGATAATATAATGTACTGTGTTAAGGATACAGTTATTTAATGCCTGCACTGAGAAATCTTCAGTCATACCACTCACAGTTCTTCAGAGTGAAGGTTAGGAAAATTGAACAGAAATTACTTCCCTTCCAATTATTAAACTGATATGTATTCAAATACACTTCTGAGACCACCTAGATGATCATCAGTATCATTCAAAGACCAAAACGCCACCACCCTACCTAAGGATGTGCAGAACCAGGAATGAGATTTCTGAAGTACCTTCCTACTATCCTGCTGTTGTTAAAAATAAATAGAATGGAGCACAGCCTGTTTCACATTTCGCATTTAAAAAAATAATTATTCTTATAAAAAGAAGCAAACAGTTATGAAAATGTTATCTTTTTAAGGGACAAGACTTAAAATAACCTTGGTATACTAGAACTTACTGTATCTCATGGGGTGCCTCTGTTTGAAGGGCTTTCTTGCAATACAAACACTGTTAGATATGTTTGAAGTTAATAATAACCAGCAAATCATTAAACAGACTTTGTTTAACAAACCAGCAGCCAAAAGAAAGAAAAAAGTTAAAATAATTACACAGAACAAGTTAGATATTAAATCATCACTGGGAATCAGAGGGGTACATTTCCTGCTTATATTTTCTTGTATTCGTTATAGTACCTCTGTAGAGCCTGTGAAAGCTACTTTATCTACATCCATGTGGTGAGAAATTGCTGCTCCAGCGGTGGGTCCAAAGCCTGGTACAATGTTCACAACTCCAGGTGGAAATCCTACCTGAATTGGAGGAGAGAACCCTGTAAATCTGGGGAAGGATAATGACTAGAAGTACGTATCCATACAGTCTTACTTCCCTTTTCAGTTCTCCAGCTACTTTTTCCTGGTCATACAGTTATTCTCAGCCCTAGAGCCCAAAATGTGTTCATTCTCTCATGATTTACACCCTTTTCCCCCTCACCTGTATTTTAGGCTATTGAACTGGCTCTTTTTTTTTTTTTTTTTACAAAAAGAATATTTAATTTCAGTTCTTTTTCAGTGCCATTGCCAAGAATACATTTTTTTTTCTTTTCTCCCCCAGTCAGATGTACAAAGAAAAAGATTGCTTAGTCTCATGCCTGCTTCCTTAAAGCTATTTGAAATATCTGGTGTGCTTGCTGACTTTTGCTCATTACCCCTTATGCTAGATGGAATTTAATTAATGATCTGCTGACTTACACTGAAATTCTATTAAGAAAAATGATGGAAATCTCACTTCAAACTCAATGTCTTTGCTTTTTCTTCTGGATGTGTGTTGAAAGTAGAGAGTGGGCAACATGAAAGTTTACAGCAAAAAAGAGGCAGATCAGCTACCAAGCATGAAAAAGCTGGCTACCTGAGATAGCCTGCAAATTTTCTATTTAAAGAGGCTTTTCCTGTGGGTCAAGTCAAACCTATAGCTTCCCACCAATTCTGTATTAGATATGTTCCATCCATAGGCAAAAGAAGTTCTTTTCTTCCAACAGCTTGTAACGATGTGTGAACTGGGACTGACTTCCCAGTAGCTATGGAGCAGCTATGGGATCTCAATGGCACTTGCAGAGAAAGCATAGAATTAAAAGACCAAAGAAGTGCATCTCCTGTATTATCACTGAAATGAATCTCTTTTTAGCACTAAACAGGACTTTGGAATTACATGCAAAGATTCCATTCTTATTTGGAAAGTGATCAGTTTCAGCTGGTGAGTTACAGCTCTTAAACCTCATGTCCTGCGTTATGGATACCAGACAATTACTTTGAGCAATTTCTGTCCCTTGCATGTTCATGCTCAGATACATTCTGTCCATGATTTTTATGCTCATTTAATGTTCCAGATTAATATTTACCCTTGGAAATGATAAGACAATGAGGTTCCTTCCATTTGCTTTGCATTGTGTTTCATAATTTGCAGAGAAATGAATATTTTTCATGGGACTTACACACACTGTCTCACTTTGGGCATTTAATTCTCATGTCTGTATTAGAAGCTCTTCTCTACATATTAGCAAATGACTCTTGTGAGGACTACTAAGAAAGACAGTGAGGATTAACAAAAGTGACTATATATTTTTTTTAATGTGGACAGATGAAGAATAGAAAGTTAAATTGTATCTTCAAGTAGTTTCACAAAAAGTCTAAAGCAGTTACTGAAGTGATCTTTGAGGTTTTGATCACTATCAGGACTTTGGGCTCCAACATTGGGTAATCTGGGTATAAATTAAAAGTCAGCTAGATTTGGGGCAATAAATCTTGAAGGACTTGATAAGATAAATATTTGGGTTTTTTAAAGCTATATATAAAAATATATTATATATATACTTTATATTTTGTTATATATAAAATATAACAAAATGTTTAAGCTTCTCAGTTAGTTGTAAATGAATGGCTAAAATGAGATTTATCTTGCCTTTTACTAAAAATGCTCTAATATTATACCAGTCATTACCATACTGTTGTAAGTGTGCATCCAAAATGAACCACTGTTCACATTCCCACTTCTGAGCTCTCCTTTCAGGAAGTTAGAATACTAGAACAGATAGTTCACTATGCTCAAAGCAGAACTGAGTTACTTTCCTACAAAGTTGCTTTTTCAGAGAAATATACCCTCTGATACATATCGTTAAAAATGAATGGAGAAGGTATCATAAAACCATAGAATGGTTTGAGTGGGAAAGGACTTAAAGACCACCTAGTTCCACCCCCCCTGCTGTGGGCAGGGATACATTGCACTAGACCAGGTTGCTCAAAGCCCCATCCAACCTGGCTGCCAACACTTCCAGGGTTGGGGCATCCACAGCTTCTCTGGGCAACCTGTTATCTCTGATACTGTTTTTAAAGCATTCTTCCCCTGTGATATTGTCTAATAGCACTTACTATGTGATGTAATTACAGCAGGACTTGCCTCCTTCCTGATAGTCATTTAGTTTCTGTGAAATATGAACGCGTAACCATGTTTGGCAGCCCAGACAGGATTAAAGCTGGCCAGAGAAATCCAGGGCAACAAGAAAAGCTTCTATTAGTATATTGGTTATAAAAGGAAGACTAGGGAAAACATGAACTCCTTCCAGAAGGAAACATGAGACCTGGTTACCTGGGACATGGAGAAGGCGGAGGTACTCAATGATGTTTTTGTCTTGGTCTTCACCGGTAAGTGCTCCAGCTACTATAGGAGAACATCAGGTTCAAGAACATCTAAGGAACATGAAGGTGACAAGTCCATGGGATCTGAGGAGATGCATTCACAGGTCCTGAGGAAACTGATGGATGAAGTGACTAACCACTATCCATCATATTAGAGAAGGTACTGTAGTCCAGTGAAGTTCCCACTGGTTGGAAAATGGGAAACAAAATCCCCATTTTTAAAAAGGGAAATAAAGAAGACCTGGGAAACTACAGGCTAGTTAGCCTCACCTTTGTGCAAGATCATTGAGAAGGTTCTCCTGGAAGCTGTGCTAAGGCACATAGAAGATAAGGAGGTGATTGTTGACAGCCAACATGGCGTCACTAAGGGAAATTCATGCCTGAAAAATCTTGTGGCCTTCTGTGATGGAGTTACAATGCTGGTGGATGAAGGAAGAGCAACCGATGTCATCTACCAGGGCTTGTGCAAAACATTTGACACTGTCCTGCACAATGCCTTTGTCTCTAAACTGGAGAGATACATTTTTGATGGATGGACCACTTGATGGGTAAAGGAATTGGTTGGATGGTCACACACAAAGAGTTGCCATTGATGGCTTAATGTCCAAGTGGAGACCAGTGATGAGTAGCATTCCTCAAGGGTTGGTATAGGGACTGGTGCTGTTTAACGCCTTTGTCGGTGACATGGGCAGTGGCATTGAATGCACCCTCAGGAAATTTACTGATGATACCAAGCTGTGAGGTGTAGTTGACATGCTGGAAGGAAGGGATGCCATCCAGAGGCACCCTGACAGGCTTGAGAGCTGGGCCTGTGTGCCCCCCATGAAGTTCAACAAGGCCAAGTGCAAGGTCCTGCACATAGGTCACGGCAATCCCAAGCACCAATACAGGCTGGGTGGGGATGGACAGAGAACATCCCTGAGGAGAAAGGCTTGGACGTGCTGATGGACAAGAAGCTCAGTACGGCCTGGCAATGTGTGCTTGCAGCCCAGAAAGCCAACCATATCCTGGGCTGCATCAAAAGAAACATGGCCAGCAGGCTGAGGGAGGTGATTCTCCCCTTCTGCTTTGCTCTTGCGAGAGCCCATCTGGAGTACTGCGGTCAGCGTTGCAGTCCCTGACATAAGAAGGACATGGACCCGCTGGAGTCAGTCCAGAGGAGGACCACAAAGATGATCAGAGGGCTGGAACAGCTCTCTGATGAAGGCAGGTTGAGACATTTGGGGTTGTTCAGAAGAGAGAAGGCTCCAGGGAAACCATATAGCAGTAGATATTCTGGTACCTAAAAGGGGGCCTATAAGAGGGCTGGAGAGTGACTTTTTGGAAGGGTGGAATGAGGGCAAATGGCTTTAAACTGAGAGGGTAGATTCAGATTAGATATTAGGAAGAAATTCTTTACTGTGAGGATTGTAAGTTGCTGAAACAAGTTGCCCAGAGAGGCTGCGGATGCCCCACCCCTGGAAGTGCTCAAGGCCAGGCTGGATGGGGCTTTGAGCAACGTGGACTGAGGGAAGGTGTCCCCTGCCCATGGCAGGGGCGTTGGAACTAGATGGTCTTGGAGGTCCCTTCCAACCCAAACCATTCTGTGATTGTATGATTTTATGGTTTAGTTGCTGTGAAACATTATGAATGACCATAGAGTATGTTCTGCTAAATGTTTTGAAGGGGAATAATACAATGTGCTGAGTCATTTCCATTAACACTCTGCAAGGTTGCTGCACTGGTGATTATTGGTGTCTGTGCCAACTCTTCAAACATGTTGAGTACATTTGTTGATTTTATTGGGAAACAGGATAGCTGAACTCTTTAACTGTTCTTACTTGGGTGTTTCCTGGGCTAGGCATGATAGTCAACGCAACTTTTGAGACACTTGAGAAACTACCACACCCCTTATGTTCAATAACACATAGGGTATTCTCCCAGTTTCTGTGTGAAGAGTGTTCACAAGCTTAGCAGAAGTCACCAGTTCGATTCCATAGTTAATGCTAAACCCAGGTGAATGGAAAGTTTGTTCAAGTAGAAAATAATAACAATTAGTTGTATAAACAGGACCTTTTCTGTGATAACTATGCTAGTGAAGTCATTGCCACCCATCTCTAAGTACTCTGCTTGTTTTCTTTTGACTTTGAATAGTACTGTGCTTTTGTAACACAAATGTTTGCCAAGGAATGGAGTGAACTAAATTGCTATTGTGTTTTTTGTTGTGTATGTGGACTAGGCTGAAATACGTATGCTTTTGCCCTGGATTTGCTTCACTGGTTTAAAGTAAGTTCCATAGTGCCAGGCTAGACATGCAATGAGAAGTACTTCCAGAGGACAGCTTGGCTTATAATGACCTCTGGTATTTCAGATGCAGTATACTCTTAATTTCTGAGAAGGGCAAAAAACTCTGTTGATGACTTACCTCTTTAATTAAAGATCCCATGTAAAGTGCAGTCAGTGGAGTTTGTTCTGCTGGTTTGACAACCACCGTGTTTCCACAAGCAAGGGCAGGGGCGATCTTCCAGATGAACATCACCAATGGGAAGTTCCACTGAAAGACAGATGAGAAGGTGTATCCTGTTTCTAACACATCACCAAAATGCCTTTTTTTTTTTTTTTTTTTTTTTTTTAATAGCACAAATTTTCAGCTGGGTAATTGAACTCTTTATTGATTCTTTTCAGAATGGAGATATTTTGAAAAACCAACTGGCAAGCCATGTTATACAATGACCAGTGATTTTGGTATATCTGAGTCGAGGTGATCAGCTCAAGAGACAATAATGTACTCCTTTAAGAAAGCCTTACAGAAAGTTGCTGGATTAGTGGTGAAATTGGGATTTTTGCTATTTTAAATTATCAATTCTGTCATCATTCAGTTTTCTAAGGGATACAAGGTAATAACACATAACATTTTCCCTGCCCTCTTCCCTGGATGTTTCACTGTCAGCTCTCTGTTGTAGTCAGTCCAGCCAGACCATAGAGCAGCTGACTCCTTTGGTCCTCTTATTCAGCAGTATGAGTAACAATGTAGATGAAAGAAAAACAGGTTACCCCTTTGCAAATATTTCTAATAGTTATGGAAGCGCTGAGTCCATGAACCTCAATATAAAAGATGCAGTGTGCCTTACCTTTATGAAAGTAGGGAAAATGGTAGTTAATGGTTACCTATTATGTCAGAAAGGCTTGGAGGACTATACATGCAACTGTTCTTTATCTGTCTCCTTATCTAATTTCAGTTTCACCCCACCCCCAAAAATAATGGGAGCACAAATAACACAAATTAAGGGATCACAGGGTTTTCTGGATCTTTATCATTAAAATGGAAATGTGGGCATGGAAGGGAAATAGAAATTATGAGCTAGCAAAAGTGTTTTGCAGCGTTCACACCATTGGTTAATGTAAAAATGTCCAACTGGGTGGGTTCACATTTCAATGGGGAGAAAATAAAGATATACTCAGAAGTCCTTGAACATTTTATGAGGGAAGCTAGTCCTCAACTAATTGCTTATACTTCCAGGATGCAATTTTCTTTAGAAGTGGCCATATCTAGTGTTTCTAGTTATTTAGCATATCTTGAGTCTGAGTGCTTTACATGAAATATCTTGTGCCTGGCCTACAAGAGAATCTAAACCAGCTGATTCCCAAGATATCCTGGGGGCTGGATCCAAACTTATTCCAGTGATGTTCTCTAAATCAATGTGGTGGTCTACAGAGATAACAAATTTGCAAGCTCAAATTAGGGACATCAGGAATTTGTGGGACCCACATGTCTGAGCAAACTTGATAGTCAAGCTAAGTATTTCAGGATCTGATAAGCTGTTGAGCAGTTCAGGTCAGGCTGCTCATGCCTACCATGTGCAAAGAGGTGCGAGGACTGGGAGTGTCGAGTGCATATAATCATTTCCACAGCAACCCACTGAAGCTGTCTATACCTCAGAAACAAATTTAAGAGCTCCTCAGTGTTTTGGATGTTCAGACTCAGGCAGGCCTTTTGAATCTTCACATTGCTTCAAAACTGGGAATTTAGACACTTGGAAACGTGCAGATCAGTATCACTGTACTTATTGGACACATTCTTTGTGTTGTTACTTGTACCATCAACATGGTGAATGAGTCTTGGTCATAAACAAAGATCCAGCAGTCTGGATGCTGTACAGAGCAGAAGAGATATTCCAGGTCCTGAAGAGCTTATTGCTTATAAGCTTATATTACTCTCTCCTACTTGTTTATTTCTAATTCCTTCTGTTCTAGCAAAACAAAATTCTGTCTTTCAAGCTAATCCACCAGTCAATGTTTTGAGATTTGTTTTCCCTCCATATAGAGAAAGGACAGAGACAAGGCTAGATTGGAGTCACTCATCAAAAACTCCGTGCTGCAGAATTTGATGAGTATTCAGGATAGTCTTTATCTTTTGGGATTGGAAATCTTCTGATTGGTACTATTTCACAAATGCATTTACATAGACAAAATTTTGAAAATATTTCCATTTGTTACAGGAACATTTGTATTTTACATAAATGGCTCTTACTTACAGGAATAATTTGGCCACACACACCGATAGGTTCACGTCTAGTAAATGTAAAAAAGTTTCCATCTAGGGGAAGAAGAAATAAATTAGATATACAGGACAAAGCTCTTCTGAGAAACAGTTAAATCAGAAAGAAGATAAAGTTGGATACCAAACTTAGCTGGATACAATTTTGCTTATAAATGATGTTTCCAAAATCTCAACTATGCAAAAAAGTAACCATAAAGTGCATCTGGATTCAATATCTACTTTCTTCATAGCTCCAAGGTTTGATTCTGCCAGCCTGACTGACTTTCTGCAGTGATAGCCCTGCTTCTCAATATGGTATACACAGCACGTCAACGAGCATTCCTCATTGCTTTTTTCTTTTATCACCTTTTTTTTTTTTTTTTTGAGGGTACTCTTTTAAAAGCTACTTGCAATCCTAGGTACATATCAGACATTTTTTAATATTAGATCTTAGCTTAAATCAAATCCATTAAGTATAAAATTCTCTTTGATTCAAATAAACATGTGTTCCATTAAGCCTAGTATAGAGATTTACGTGACGCAAAAAAAGTTGGAAGTATTTATCACTCCAGTTTTCCTTAATTCCTTCTTTATTACCATTCTTTGTCCTTCTGAGAGAAGGCAGCTAGAAACAATGTTTTCATAGAGCTGCTTAATGGGAGAGAGAACGGAATGAAATTTCAGAAAATAAAGGAATGTTTCCTCGTTCTTGTCTTTCAGTACTCTTCCTAATAAATTATCCAATAACTGAAACAAATATTACTGTTCATGCTAATCTTAGCTTTAATAAACAAATACCTGGTTTTCATTACTGTATCATTGTATAAACTATACATTGTTACGCAAAAGTAACCTGTCAGACTTAGATGTGCATACAGGCTAAAATCTTTTGTTCAATGAAGTACTTATTAGTGGTGTATAAAACAAGAAATTAATGTGAATAACTGCACTAAATGTTTAAAAGAAGCAGTATGATAAATCTTCAATAATCTGTATAAAGAACTATCTAAAATATTTTCTATTTGAGATACATTTTGTGTTGCACAACATTTACAAATAGGCAGTTTTTTATGGATTACATTGACTTCAGTTGTGTACTTCTGTTATCTCAAAACTACTCACCCATTGGAACAGTATGGCCATGGATTTTATCAGCCCAGCCTGCACAGTAGCGTAATGTTTTGATACAGGCACCTAAATCCATTAGGTAAGCAGTGGAAAAGAGTTTCCCACCATCAATGGCTTCCATTGTCTGCAGAAAACAGCAATTGCAAAGTTAATATCAATTATGGATAATAGTTCTCATGCTTGTACTTTGTAATTTAGCTTTTGGTTGTTGAGTTCAGAAGTTTTCAGCTTCAGTACAAACATTTGGATTAATTCCTCTCTGAAGGACATGTAGCATTTGAAAAACCAAACGTAGCAATATACGAATGAGAAATTTTCATGATCATTCATTCACAGTGAGCTATGTAGGTAACATGATCATGATCATGGCACATTTGCAATGATGAGACATCTGAAAAAACCAAAATTTTCCATATCTGAATCAGTTACACTGTTTTAATTTATATTAACTATTCTACAAGTATAGATGAAATGATCAGCTAGGAGACTGTGCAAATAACTGATGAAAATAAAACAGGTGGCTTTCCAATGACACCCAAGGTAGGCAGTAGTCTCCTGGAAACATCAATAACATTAACTTAGGATCCTGTGATGTTTAATTATTAAGAAACATCTTTCTTGGTGCTTAATAAACCCCTGATTAGCAACTTATATGACCAAGAAGACTCAAAGCATGGAATAAAATACCCTAAATATACCTTGAGTGTTTGATGTGCAAGGGAGAGGTCTGAGCTATCAAGTACACTCAACTGAGAAAAATTCACTACGAAAAATAAACTTAGAAAAGACTCTCTTTTATTGGCTAATCTTTAACTGAGTGAACTAACTGGTCTTATTTGAAGCCAGGCTTGACTCTCCGTGCCATGGACCTCCATGCCAGACAGATATAAACCTTTAGAATAATGATCAGCAAGTATTCATTGAACATCTATAATTTTTCAGCTGGCAATTGTGTTTCACCCACAACACTTTAATGATTTCATAGACACCAGCACTAAACAGCGTTGATTTCCAGCCATGTCTAGGGACTGTGGTGAGGATTAATGTTGTTTAAACACCCCTGATTGTTTGGATATCTAGCTGAAGATCATGTACAGTTCTTAAATAGTGTCAAGATCTTCTTGACACTGCTAGAATTTTTTTCTTAAGTTTCCCAGTATGGAGACACTGGGGATCTTCAGCTTTGTGAACAATCCTGTTAGGATACTTAGTAGGACACCCTCAAACTATAGTTTCAAGGTCTAGTCAGATCTTATAAATATTATTTTCTTTTCGAAATTTGTTATTTTGTATATCAAAGGTTCTTCAGTGTTGCAGGCTGAGTCTACAGATTGATCCTGCAAGTACAATGTTTCACCAACAACTGTCCTGTGAATCCCACAGTTGTAGATAACTGGACATATTGTGGATACCATACTTGGGAAGAGAGCAGAACAAATGGAGGAGCTAGCAATGCTTGATGTCTTTCAGCAACAAGGAACTCATTAAATGAGATATATCCTTGCCATTCCAGGCAATACGTCTGGCACTGTTTTGTTCTTTTTGGATATAGGAGAATCTTTTTTTTCTGGCTTTGAACTCACCAGCTATAGCTTTTAACATCACAACAGACTGAAATCTAAGAAACAAAATTCTCTGGCTCTTTCAGTACCCTGCTTTGACTTATTCTTCCAGTAGCCTACCTATAGGACTGTTGAGCCTCTGGAGCCTCAGAGGAGGCATCTTGTCATTATATGAAACACTGAAATGGAATAATTTTGATCCTGGCCGCATGCACAGACACAGAAAAATACCTTTGCAATGAGCTTTGGGGTCTGTTTTGACCTCTAGTGTTTACAAGGCTATTCGCAATTCTGTAGTACTTGTTCTGCAGTTAGGATAAGCTGTGAGTGGAGAAAATCTCGCCTGATTTCGACTAAGTCTGAAAAGCACTCGATTCAAACACACCCTATCTAAAAGGAAAAAGCAGTCAATAAAGCAAATAAGGTGTAGGAATTAAAAACAAGGTCAGTAAAATTAACTTGGGAGGAGCCCTAGAGAAAAACAATACTTCCATATTACAAAAATGGCAGGTGGGAACAAAAACTAACTTAATGTTTCAGCTTTCCTGTGGAAAAAAGATTATTTCTCCATCCTTTTTGCACGTGTAATGCCTTAGGCTGTACAATAAAGAAGCAAATGCCAACTTACACAGTATTTAACTTGTAATGGAGCACACTTTTCCTATTAAAAATATAACTCTTACAATTTTATCTCTCTCAATTCCAATAAATCTAACTTTGTTGAGGACAGACATTCTAGCCACCCAAGTTTCCTCCTGAGTCCCTATCTTTAACAGTTATCTTTAATAACCTATCAGGGTTATTAGAGAAATAACTTTGTTGAAGAAAAGTGTAAATTTACAGCTGCAGACTTTGGAGTTCAAGGAAATAACCTCAGTTCCATCGATTTTTCATTTTTATTTTAAAAACCTTTTTGGGACACAAGCAAGTGTCTTCCTATACTACAGCCATAAGGACAATAGAATGGGCAATAGATTGCTTGCAGGTTTTACTTACTTTGAAGGTTTGAATTTTATGAGCTTATTGATGATGCGGTTTTGATCTAATGGCTAGGTAGTTCAAACTGTAGCTAGATCAGTCTGAGTGGCTATCTGGAATGTCGGATACTCCCTCCTACTCTAAAATTTTTGCTGCTGTTGGCAGAAAATCAGGGTTCATTTTCAGGACATTGCAAACATTTATCCTTCCTAAATGTTAATTGCAGAAGGTGCTTGAAATAGCAAAGAGATCATCTTAATGGTAGCAACATATGTGGGGTCTAAAACAAGAGGGGGGTTTTACTACACTTTAACAAATTGGTAGTGCATTTAAAAAAAAATGTTCTTTCTTGCCTTGCTGCATAATCTGTAGGTGGTGGTGCTACAACTTAAGTGTCCGCTGTTAAGTATGGTAAAATGGCCAATGCACAGTAGATGGTAAAGATGGACATCATTCCCACCTCACCGTGTTCTTCCTACTAATAAGTAATTCATTGCTGCCTTTGGTTCTGATTAAGGTTTTTCATTCATTGCCAGTTGCAAGCTGGAATTAATGAAGGACCAGTGATAACAAAATATATAGCCATGATATTCAGAATTTCTCCAAGTGCTTACTTGTACCATCTGTAAGAGCTGGGCTAGGCTTAGAGTTTAGGCCTTGATTCAGGCTTTGATTTAGACAAGTGTCAAGCACGTGGTCTATGTTAGTGTGTCCTTAAGAATAGACAAATGAAACTGCATTGATTGTAGATGGCTTAAGTATCATTTGAAAACTAATCAAATACTCAAGTACTTTGTGTGTGGGGGGTGTTAATAAACCAAAGCGCAAGTCAGTTTAATGAAATCCATTTGCAATAGAGATGAGAAACAAGTATTGAGACAACCTGACTTTCCAAGGATTTACCATGTCATGCTTGTGTATAACTTTCTTTAAAAACCAGGACATAGGCTTTTCTCCCAGTCTTTTTGTTCATGTATCATACTCACAGCTAAAATCAGCCGATCTCTTTCAATTAAGTCAGCTAGTTTATTCAAGAGCCTTCCTCGCTCTGAAGCATCCATTGTACGCCAGGGTGACCCAAGCTCAAAAGCTTTTCGAGCTGCTTTAACAGCCTTGTCTACATCTGCCTGTGGGGAAAACAGAGAAACTTTTATAATCAATAATCGATTCTGTGATCAGTCTTGTTGGTTGTTAAACATGTGAGGTGTTCTGCAAGTTAAATAAGGGACACCAACCCCAATCTAATCAGAATTAGTACAGTAATCTTAAATACATGGGTTATTTTCTTTAAAACACTTATCATTTCAGCAATGTGAAGTTGTATGAGAAACAGATGGTTTCTCAAAGCTTCTAAAACAAAAACATATTAAGGAACTTTATTTTTAAACTTCAGATTTTCAAACCTTCTGCCTTCTAGTGTCTGTAATTGGGGATGCACCCACCAATTACACTACTGATGCAATTTAATCTTTTTTATATACAAAGAGATGTCCAAATCTCTAAGTTAAATATTTAAGTACTCAACATCATCTAAAAGTATCTGGTGGTGCACTAAAGACCACATTAGAAAAATCTGTTCCTTAGAATGTTTCATAACAGGAACAGAGATTCATTATTGAGGAAGACAATTCGATGAGGTTGTTTTTGAAAGATTTAAGGAAAATTTGTATTTTAAATAATTTTAACAGTTGACTAAGTTTAAAATGCTAAGCCTAAATATTCTAAAGTTTAAACATCGTCTTTGCATTAAGCAAGGTAATATGTCAGTCCATTAATGGTGTTTATAGCATAATTTATTGTTTATCATTTGGCTTTCATTATAGCAGGAAAATTAATCTACAATGAATTGTATGAAACTGTTTCCTCTGCAAGGTTGTTCCAGAATATAAAAAACTAAATTATGAAATCTATTGAGAAAAGGTTTTTATTACTTGGAATTCTATAGCTCAAAATTTTGTAAAAGTTTCTCCAGGAAAGCAATGACATAAAAAGGAGGTTTATTCCACCCTTTTGTTGGCAATTAAAAACAAATTATGAGAAAAAAAAAATATCTATACATGGCCCATTTTCCTGAGCAATTTGCATGCATTGGTTGGAGGATTTCTTTCAAACTTTTTTTTGTACTGCTGGTTGCTAGTCTCTCCTGCAGGGGAATCACTATCAAGGCTGACTAGCTCAGCGAAGTTTACTAAGGTAACACCAAAGTCAATTGTTCAAAATTTTAGCCAGATTTTGGTTCACAGCAGGATCTCATCACCAAGATTCACCAGAAATCCTTAACCAATGTTGTCAGCCAGCAGGTAATTTGTAAAAGCAGGGAGTGTGTGTGTTTGGAAAAGTGGCTTGGAAAGCCCAGCACAGACGTGCTAGGCAGGAGGCCCCCAGAACTTCCCAAGGTTCATTCCAGGAAATTTGGAAAAAGATGGGAAGGGTCTCTACAAATAGCACAGCCATTACTATGAGGTAATACTGACCGGTCACTTAGATCAGGTAGTTGAAATCTACCAGATTAAAAGCAATTGCATTTCTTCAGAATCTGTCAGAATGTCATTAAATACCTCATCACTTATCTGTGACTCAGAAAATTGTATTCAATTAATATTTAATTCTGGTTTGTTTGGTTTTTTCTCTCTTGCCTCTGTCACAAATATTTTACAGCTTTGCAATGTGACTTGGGAGGTATGCCTTGACCTTTACAGAAAAGAAAGGGAAACCATGAGCTATACTTGTATGAATGATGTAAATTAAAACTAAATACAGTGCCATGTGTTCTTCCTACTACAAGTGCAGAAATACTTAAACAAAAAAAAATCGTATAAAGCTAATACAAGGCTGTGTATGAAAAATAAGGAAAAAAAAGTGTTCTTCAACAGTTGAAATTTGGGTACCTGAATCTACACTGAGTATAGAGACTGATAGCTCCTTTCAGAACTATGACTTTTTATAGAAGTACATTTGCTTTACATCCCACTGACCATTTGTTGAGCTGCTTTATTATTACTAGGGGCCTTTAGGATTAGCAAACATAGCTTGAAAGAGCCATCAAACTGAAAGGAAAACAGTTCCCCACCCACATATGTGTCTGTGCTTTGTAATCTCCACTTTTTTTTTTTTTTAAATACCACTGCAAGGCAGTGTACAGCCCTTTGTCAACCCTATTGTACACACAAATTAAATTCCTAAAATCTTGGCTCATTATCTAAAGACTAGGCTTTAGAATATTAGGTTCACAATGACTGTGTAATTTACTAGATTTGTACATTTCACTTGTCAATTTGGTTAATAGCAGTTGTCATTACACATTAGTTTGCAAAATTATTGGAGAGAAAGCAAACCCGTGTGTCGAACAGTATTATCTCTTTAATGATTTGTTAGGTTGCTTGTAAGGAATGAAAGCTACAAAAATTCTGAATGGGTAAGTGAACAGTTGCAGGTCATGAGTAATTTAATTTGAGGATGATCAAATATCAGGCCAACCTGATTTGCAGTGTAGTTTGGTTTTTAACACTGACTAGAGAAGAGGTAGAAGAAGTACCATTTTACATCAAAAGCATATATGGTTCTAGTGGGGTCAATTGAGAAGTTAACAGCATGCTTATGAAATTCTTTGGCTGAGGACAGAAAGAGCCTGAAATAATCTCAGTGACTGTGAGGACTATATACAGGTAATTGGGTCTAAAGAAAAGAAAGAAAACAGGCATTTGAAATACTCATGATTAGACATGTGAAATTATCAAAATACAAATTCATGAAGAATTTCTCAGCCATCTGCCTAACAAAATGTTTAAAATGTGTCTTCACTATGACTGTCTTAATAAAGTGTGGACACTATTGCTCACGTGCTAGACAGATAGCATTTGAGCCAATGTTTATGAGTGGATTCATGATGAAACTACAGAACAGAGTAACTAAGATTCAGTAAGCACAGGATGGTAAATGAACTGGGTTTCTTTGTGTTTCTCACAAAACCCATTTTATTTCAGAGTGAATCTTTGTACAATACATTATAGTATTTTGAAAGAGATTGTGCTTATTATATGGGCAGTATTTTTTCTGGTGAACTTTAACACAGATAAATGGCTTGTAAGTTTTATAGTAGTTGTCATGGATAAAAAGGTGTTTAATGGACATTCTGCTGCTGGATTTAAAACACCCTTGTTACAAATATTTCCAGATATGCATATTTCTTGACTAAAGTTAACATCAGATTTCATTTTGTGAGAAATCTGAGAAAATTTTCGCAGTTTTTGATGTAAAAATTTAACTTTGAGGAGAAAGTGTAGAAAAATGAAATAAATATTTGCAAGAATCAAACCAAGTAATTATAAAACCAATTTTATTTTCCATTACAGTCATCACTTCTTGTATACCTGTTACTTGGAAATAGAAAACTGCTCAGAGTTTATAAAAAAATTTCTTTGGTCATCAGTTTTAAAATGTTTAAAGAACATTGTCTGTTCTGTTTAAAAGTGTACACTGCTAATTGACAACTTACATTTAAACTATACGGTACCACTAGGCAAATCCTTTTCCACAAAAAATACATAATATACAGAAATATAGGGCTGTTTATTTGAAGGCTAAGGTTTTAATTATATCTTTGATATTATGTGTATGTGTGTATGTAATTTTCCAATAAGAAACCTTATAAATATAAAATACAAATACTTTCTTTAGGACCATGTTGCAATACATTTTTCACAAAACCAAATATTTGAAGGGGACAGTACTGAGAAGATATATTCATATATAAAAAATGCTCATGGTAATGATCATCTTCACAGAGTCTGTGTGGGAAAATACAAGTATTTGTCCACTTCATGTTATTTATAATGAACAGGCTTTTATAAATGTGTCATGAACAGATTACATCACTGTAAGGAAAACACAGGAAAAAATAACAAAAAAATTTGCAATTATTAGATGTCACTGATCAAACATAATGAAAAGGATCAATATTATTAACAAAAGATATTAATAAAAATATTTCTTCAGAATTTTCCTCTGATGAGCAAGTTTCTAAGAATAAAACAGTTTTTCAGTGTTTGTTTACAAGGAACATCAAGGCAGTAAGGCTCATTAAAAAAGCTAAGAATTATGTTTGCAGAAGGTATATGGGATGAAGTAAGTATGTATCTGAGGTGGTGTTTTACATGAACAGAGACGGACGCTTGCATTCCTGCTTTTAAGATGCAGAATTGAATTTAAAACTAGGGTTAAGAGCGAGCAAGAAAGAAAACCCTACCTTGTCGCCTTCTTCAACCTCACAGATTTTCTCTTCATTTGCAGGATTAAAGACTTCAAATTTTTTACCACTGACTGAATCATGCCACTCATTGTTTATAAATATCTGCAGATGAAGAAATAGTGTGGCAATATTAGTAACATATTTTATCTGTTTTAATGAAAAAATCTCTTTCATAGCTGAGAGCTACCTGATTGATAGGTACCTGAAATAAAAAGTGTAACAGTTGTTTCTTCATTCTTCTGAAGAGATGAGTAACAACGTACACACTTAACCAGGATCAGCTTTTAAAATTAACTTCCTCTGGGGAGGCAAACTTCCTCTCTCTGCATGATCTTTGTACTTTGTTTTAGATCATCAGACAAAGGGGTCCTTCCTCTCTCAAACTGGTTTGTGACATTGGAAAGTTACAGCCATCAATGACCCACCTAAAACTACCTGGGTTTCCCATTCTCACAGGGTGGGTAACAATGGAGGGCCTTTCTGTTGCACAGCCCAAGAGAAGTAAACTCAGTCGTTGTGTTTAGTACATGTAATATCTCAGAGAACACAATTTTATTTAGCTTTGCTTTGATTTCTCTTCACTATCTCCTGCCAAAAAAGAAAATCCCCCCCAAAAACATCCAACAGCATGTCTTCCTGAAATTAAAGTCAAGATTAAAAAAAACCCCACCACAGTTAATTGAACGAAACAAAGAACGAACAACTTAAGCAGAGTAAAAAGTAAGCAAGTATACTTCTCCATTTCCATGTTACAGGAGAAAAATAATTAAGAGATTAGGGAGGAGCTCTTTTGTTTTTCACCCAAATCCTTTGGCTTTGTGGATTCCTGCTTGATTGAATGTGATCCTAATGGAGATTTAAAAGCAGAAACATAATGATCTTAATCTTTTACAGAAACAGCAGAATTTACTCCATTAAATAAAGATCAGAAGTATGAATCACGAGGATATGGCTGATGTATTCACCACAATTACACTGTGAGTAACCTTGGAGAAAACCTAAACTGTTCTTTCTACTTGGTGCATTTCACAGAGACACTCTCTTAAAAACACAGTTAGCAGCCTATACTGGGAGAAAAGTTCTCTCTCACACATTGTTGTTGCCTGGAAAGGAAGTTGAATTACTTTATTGATGAAATCACACACACTTATTTCTTTAATTGCTGTTTTTCTGCTTGTCCTAATCTTACAAGGAAAGGAGGACTATCCTTCCAGACTGAACCAGCACAAAGCAAAATGTTTACACTGGCCAAATTAAAATGTCCAAGAGCTGACAATGAGGGGAATTTAAACAGTACCTTATGGGCAGAAGATGGCTATGATCCTCATCTATACATATAACCCTGTACAACTCAACAGATCCTAATGAAAATATACAGGAAACAGTGGCACTTCTGATCATAGTTTTCAAAGCTAGTTCCTACACCTCCTTGAAAAGACTGTTTGCAGGGTCTCATTCTGAACATTTCCACGTCACAATGCTGTTATTCCCTAGGAATTGTGTTATGGGTACCAGAGGCGGGGTTGTGCTGTATTACCATAATCCTGCACTCAGCGTGTGAATATAACCACACACACATATAGCAAATGTGCGTGCTGACAGTGTATATGCCCTCATGGCTTGACAGGATTACAGCTGATGGTAATGTATATGGGGGGCTCTTCTCTCTCCTTGCCCTACCTGAAAGTTTCTCTGCAAAACACCAGGAATTCAAATGTCTCTGGTTTTAATCTTCGGTACATGCTGCAATTCCTGCTTTTGAAGAGTGATGCTACTTGCCTTGTATGACTTCAGGCTTTGCCAAGGTGATCCTTGGGTAATCATTTTAACTGTCTTGCTTTATAATCAGTATGACTATTTTCTGCTTAAGGTGATCCTATCCATTTGATGAGATTCATTATTTATTCAGTAATTTCAATCAATATCCTGATTAAGTCCGATTTAATGGTCACAGCTACCAAATCTTCTGTCACCCTGAAATTGATGACACTTCCCTGCCTCCTAGTCAGCCTTTAGGAATAAAAGTTATAAAATGCTTGTTATTCTGACTATTACTGTCCATGTCTGACCATTATTGTTTGAACTGCAAGGGATATTACAGCAAATTAATATTACTTGTGTACATTTTCATAGTTTTTCATACTTAATTCCAACTCTGAGGATCTCTGATGTGTCTTCACACTGGTTTCTCTTAGCAGACACCACCAGCCTTGATTTTCCATCCTCCTAGATATTGTATAACCCCTTTTACTAATCTGTTGCCTTTGTGTGGAACATCCACGTACCAGGAAAACCAGGCCAGTCTGCATTGCTCATTTAACTGTTTTATCCTGACTTTTACCTGTCAGAGACTGGAGAAGTCTAACATTAAAACCAAAACAATAAGTTAAAATTGTGCTTTCCTCAATCTTGCTAGAATATCCTGTCTTTTTATTTAATGTCTTTCTATTTCAAGATTTTCACAGTGCCAAATATATAGCTAGCAATTAAGCACAAAAGAACAATTGCACAGCAGCTGACCTACACCAAAGTTAATCATAACAGCTTACCCAGCAGCAACGAAATTGATATCCATATTTAATTTAATAAATGTTAGGAACTGTTTCCTTACTTGGAGATCAAACTTTTATACTGGGTCAAAGTACATTGTGTACTGAATTACTTTGCAAGACTGGAATAAATACCATTGACTCTTCACTGAAACATTACTAGTGCACTTAGAAGAAGACCCAAACAAAGCAAGGTGGGAATTGTTGTTTCCCATGTTGAACTTTTATGATCTGTAACCATTTGTGGTTTCATAACCCCAGAAATTCAAACCTAGTCCCTTTTGTATGGGAATAAGTAATTGGCAAAGGTACTGTTAAGTTTGAAATCCTTATAAGGTCTAAATGACATCAGTGTTATACAAGAATACTTTCTTCAAAAACAGCACAAAATTCCTACCATGTCTATTTTACTTTTACTATTAATTTTGTTATCCCATATACTATGGGACTTTCCTTCTCTTTCAAGCTCTGGTGTCCTAATTTCAGTTGTACTATATGTCCCTTAAAATTATGTCCAAAGAGGGTTTCAGGAGTGAGAAATACTGCAGCTCTCTAGGTTTTTGGTTACTGCATGTTAATAAGACTGTTGAAAAAATCTGTAAAAATCAGTCTGCTTTTCCCTTAAAACAAACAAACACTGCAATTGTGCCTGAAAAATCAGTGTTTTTCAGTTTTGTAGGGAAAATATGGCACTATACACACTATTATAAAAAGGTAAATGTCTTTTTAAAAGTGTACTTTATACTATTATGAAAATAACTATAATATTTCTGGGTTTTGCCTCCTGTCATATTAAAGATGATACAAAATGAATTGATTCAGCAATTGCTAAGTGACAGAGAATAAAACAAGCTACTAAAAATATGCTCTACTTACTCCCTAATTACTGAGAAATTATGCGATATTCCACAGCTGTGAAAACTTAAGAGGACAAGCAGAGTGAAGGCTAAGGACCTTGGGGTAAAATTTGAGGCACTTATCTCTGTTCAGAATTGCAAAATAGAACTGCGGCCCTATCCATACATGTAGAAGGTCTGTGCTACCCTAGAGTTAGCCACTTTTGAGCCACTGCTGGTAAAATTGTCAAAGTGGGTTAACTTTTTACTTCTGACCCTGCCTAGAAACAGGAAGAGAAACCTCATTGGAAAGATCTGACACATGGCACAGATGTTGAAAAAAAGAAGTTATGTTGCTCCTGAGTGTCATGTAGGTTGTTCTCCAAAGTGGACATGATGATGTATACTGTCCAGTATTAACAGTACCTGTCACCCTCTGTCTAACCACCTCTGTGATCTCTGGGTTTGGGTCAGTGCTGATACGGGGTTGCCACCCTAAGCTGCCCTCTCAGTGCCTAAGCCCATCTTCCTGCTGTTGACAGGCTGGCGCCCTTCCTTCTTGCTCTGTCCCAGTGCCACTGCATTGCTGGCATGCATGTGAGATCTTGATCATGTCTGTCATCAAAACCACGGCAAGGTCTGACTGACTGTGCCAGAGATTTTGTGCTTGAACCATGCCTGTATTTAAAGTCATGGAATCTTGTCCCACTTTTAGTCACTGTAGCTGTGAGGCCAACTAACAGAAAAGATGTGATTCTCATTTCCCCTCCATTAAGATACAGGACACACTGTTGCTGCTGAGTAACAGGAACATTTAAAAAGAAAGAGAGAAAATACTTTGGGGCAAGCAAATCAAATGGTTGACTCAGGGCAGGACAAAGCAAAGACACCAAAACTACAGGATAAAATTTTCTACCACACAGGTCTGGGATTTAAACTTTATCACCACACAACATATGTTATGAAAAAGTGACAGCTTTCAGGCAACATATTTTACATATTTTCAATACAATATTTGTATTGAAATTGCTTACACTGACTGTCTGAGTGTTGTTAATAACTGGGAAATAGTTTGGTAGTAACGATCAAGATCAATAAAAATATTATCTCTAAATGGGTATGGTGACAACTTCCTATTAATATATTCCTGTATGTTTCAGCTTGTTTCTATGTGGGCACCACATATAGTGTCATTGCTGCCTCCAACCATCACAACTGACCAGCAAACTTCTGATGTAACAATGTCAGGAAAATAAATACTTAAGACCCTGGAAATTTCAGATACATGATGGAGATAATTACAGGAGTATCCACACAATTCTGACTCTTGTTAAAAGACAAAGACAACAGTTAAATGGTTAATATGAAAAAAGACTTATTTAGTAACTAGTTACATTGCCAAGAAAAGAGACAAAGCAAAAGGTAAATATTAACATAACACTGCTATGATGTTACAGTATGCCAAATTCATATCTGTCTGTGAAAGGAATAATAGCAAAACATACCATTTTTGGAAGTTTTTAGAGTATTGGTTTAAATACTGGATTTATTACACCAACCAGTATCACCCATGATATTAGTTTAGAATATCTTCCTTATTAATGTTTCTAATACCATTCCCATTTAAAACATAACTTTATCAGGACTGTATAAATCAAACTATCCAGATGTCTTTCATAAGCCAGATAGCAGTCTTGCATATGCAGGTATGAAAGACAGAAAAGAGAAGGAAATAGTCAAAGCTCTCCATATAAGCAATGTTACATGCAGTGCAGGCAGCTGCACACATAAATGTGCATGCAGCCAAGCTCATTTAATGCTGTGGAGTACATCATGCAAACAAACAGAATGTGGGTCTCTAAATCCATGCAACATGGAAGTACCACCCAACAGGACCCTTTGGCAACTCCCTCGTGCTGCTGAAAAAAACATTTGGAATCATCTTGAAATAGGTTACAGTGTTTTCCCTGTCAGTCAGAACTCCACTGGTTGCATATATATTTTTGTGCTGATTTGTCAGCCATAAATGCAAAAGACCTGCCTTTCTGTGGCATGTGCTGTGCAGGGGGTTGTCTGTGATGACTGACTGTGGCCCATGAGCTTTAGGGCTGCAAATTTATTTTTCAAGGATTTGGAAATGTTGTTGCAAACATTTTGTAACTGTTATTTCACTGGCATTTTTAGGGGAGAAGATGTTTTTGTATTTCAACAACAAAAACAAATTCTTTCTTCAACAAAGAATTAATGACTTCCAGACTTCTTTGCACTAGAACTGGAAATACCCATTTCTTGTAGATGAGACTGTACACTACTAAAGCTTAGTATTTAAAATAGAGCCCAGGTAATGGTCTATTGCTGTCAAAAACCCTCTGACTGGCTTTATTTGCCAGTGTCAGAGTGCAATAAAATCTTGATTCTCTGAAATGATTGATTTCTGTTTAGATAATCTATTACTATTCACCACTTGGGGTTGAAGTTATGTGCAAGACTACAGTATTTTTGTCATTGTTTAGAAACTTGATTTGGTCACTTAAATGATTTGAGCAAAGAACAGGAAGACAAGACCTGCTCTTTATCTTTCTTTGTCATCCCAGTATCTTTTACCCTTTAGTCCCTGGGTATTTTGAAAGGACCATGAATTCATTTTTTTAGGTACCTGTAAGGTGGGAAGTGCCATGTTTGGGTCTGTGCCACATAAGGAAAGAAAGTATTTGACTCTGGACAGCTTTGCCTGGTGAAATAGATTTTAGGGCCTCTATATTCTGTGTCATCACCTTATGAAACAGAGCTTCTTGCTACATCTTGAGTAAGGATCCCCTTTTTGTGAATTTAATACTGGGCAAAGTCTGTACAGGGTTTCAAGCCTCAGTGCTTTTGTAGAAGTGACGTAGAAGTGCAACTTAGAGAAGAAAACACTTCATTTCTGATGTTGCAAAGATCCTATACATGACCCCATATTCAGCATTTCTGTATAAATTTACTCTTTGTCAGGGAAGAATGTTTATGTAATTTGCTATTATGGTTATAAATTATAATCCATGTTACAGAAATAAGTCAAGAAACATAATAAAACTACCTAAAATGTGGACTGTCCCAAATTTAGCTATTAAGGGTAGCTTTATAAACATGGAATGAAATATCTAAGCTATCTTCTCTTTAGATACCAGGAACTCTTCCAAACTTAAAGTACAAGAAAAAGCATAACCTCTTCCCACCGTAAATCTGCCCTCAGATAGCCTACAATCCTTGCTATGATAAAGCTTTTCTTGACAATGCTCTTCAAATGAGCCCAGCTGCCTGTTTTACAGAGCTAAAAGCCATCACCAAGTTTCAACAGCTGCTCAGTTGACTGATCACAAGCTTTCTAGTGCAGAGCAGTAAACCAGGGAATGACACCCCATCGTTCTTTTAGAGGCTGGGAACAGTGAAGAGGCACCAGGGCTTTGGCTGGGCTTCCACGTGCTGCAGATAATTCAGCATCGCTCAGGTGAGGTGATGCACTGTGCTGAAAAATTGTTGGCACCTGTTCACACCCGCTTCTATAGATTATGAGAGTCATTCAGATATTCTTGAGTTTGATGATGGCAGTAAATCTTAGAGTTACATCTAAACCTGAAAGAGATTTGTTGCCCAAGAGAAGGCTCATTTCAGGTGCTATAAATTCTGATTTAGTAGTCCCAAAATAAGTCATGGAGTCTCACTGTATTCTTTATGAAATACAGTTAAACTATGTGAAATTATTTAAGGAACTACTAAAATCTGAAATTGTAAGCTTTAAACAAATACATCAATTTATCAATTTAGAATACCTGCTGTGAAATCCCCACCCCTTAGTTTTTTCCTTACAAGAAGTTGATATTTGGATAATATTTTTTTTTTTTTCCCTCTCTTGGGATTTTATGTTATTGTTGATACAGGAATTACATTTTACTGCTGTAATGAATCAATAATCTGAGAACATACTCTTTCAATTGATTATTTATTTAAACATTCTAATTTGTCAGCTAGTAGCTTTGTATCTACAAAGTCAGCTGATCTTAAAAAGAGCATGGTTCTATAGAACCTTTAGAGTTGATTACCTCACCCAGATATTCTGATTAAAGTTTTGTGTTTTTACCCCTCCTCTTTGTGAAGCTAGTGGTTGCAACATATATGATAATCAGTTGCAATTTTTCTTCACTCAGAGTGGCTTACCCTTCTACACTTTCTGATATTTCACATGCAGCTTAGCGAGAGAATGCGCTGCAGTTTTCTCTCTGCAGTGTAATTTGACAACATAATAATTAACTAATCTGAGTTTCTCTGACTAAAGGAACATCACAGGGTTTAGTGTATGTGAGAGCATCATGACAGAAATCATTTGTCAAACAATCATTGTCATTCCTCAGTGTTGGCTAAGTAAAATATTTACTAGTATATTTTTAGCCAGCTACCAACACTCATTCAGTTCATTGGAATATCTTTAAAGGAGATTCAGATATGAAACCAATTCAAGATCACTTTGTGGTTCCGCATTTACACCAATTTAACTATTTAAAATGCATTCAACTTAATACTGACATTCAAATTCCCTGAAGAGTGCTTAGTTTTATGCTATATGTCAAAGGCATAATCTGAAATGCAGCTGAACTGACCTGTAGATCCATAGACATATGGAATTAGTTAAATTATCTCTGTAAAAGGCTCAAAATGATCCTTCCCATAGAAAATAAAATCAAGTGTTAAGTAAAGAGTAAAGTCCTTGGAAGATCTTCTGCAGACCTTTCTTCAGATCCTTGTGTGATGACTGTTGATATTATGCCATGGTAGAAAAAGAAAATAGTTTCCAAAGCTGAGGGATCTGCTGATGTCCAAGGTGCTTCATACAGAAGGTTAATATATCAGCAGTAATTAATGCTTCCCTCATCTTGATCTCTCTAATGTAACTAGTCAAAACAATCCCACACCCCATGTTACAACTTGTATGGGACAAGAGAGGAGCAGGATGGATAAGAAGAGGAGAGTGGAAAGGCTTTATTAAATTGTGGGATGACTGCTGGGTATGGAATGACATTTCTATTATCCCACCTCCCTGCCCCTAATTACACAGTTGTGGCTTTCAGACAGTCCTGTGTGATATTTGAAGAGAGGAGGGAAAGGATTGCAAAAGCCTAGCCTCTGCAGGGGTGTGTTGGATTTGATTACTTGTAGGTACACAGTTTTGTAAACAAGTGCATTGCATTTCTGCAGAATTACACATTATATGCAGTTTTTAAGGAAATGGTATCTATTGTAAAGGCAAAAGGAGCATGCATTTGCTGTGTGACACTTTCCTTAATTGTACACTATGGACATTTCAGCCATGCTGGCTGCCTTGTGGTTGTTTTTGGTATTAATGGAATAAGTTTTTGCTAACCTAATACTTTAGAAAGGTAGAAATGTTTACAGGGATTTATGTCTTGCATATTTACTTACACCAGATTTCTGAGCTTGCATTTTACTCATATTAGTTTTTCCCTTTGGAAAAATAAAACAGCAAACAAATAGGACTGTAGTTTCTGGAACACCACTGTGACCTAGGTACTAAAGTATCTTCTCCGAATTAAGCTTTTTGTTGTTTTTTTTTTGAGACAGGAAGAGCAGTAGAGAGCTATCACATGGCAGAACTCCATAGCTTTCATGGCCTGTTAAATATTTACAAAGTAAGGTCCTGTGTGATTTATTCAAGAAAGACATGCATTGAAATCTAGTTAGGTTTTTTCCATGAAAAAAATAGGATAGAGTGGAGTTTGAAAGGACCAGTCTAGATATTGCTGCACACTTTTCTTTTGGAAAAGAGAATAAGCACTGGCTCTAGAAAATAAAAATTATTTCCATTGCAATGGTAATGAGAAAAATAATGAACAGTAACCAAAGAGTCTCCAAAGAGAAGAGGTCTTTTCTGATCAATTATTCTACCCGGATGTTTCAGAGGGCAGAGTTTCAATATTTTGTGCCAGCAGTTTGTTCAAAGTTCTTGCAGTTATCTGCGTACTATGATACAAAACAGGCAAAAGTCTTTTCAAGCTGGGAACACAAGTCTGGATTCAGACCTTCTTTATCTGTGCATATCTAACTGCATATGGAAAGATTTTACTATTTTAAAAGTTTATGGTAATGTTGCGTAATTAGTGATAGTAGGCTTTACCTGTTTTATTGATAGTTACTTGGTTAAGCTGAAAAACAGATTCATTACCTCTAAGAAAAATATGTGAGTGGAATTAATTTTATTTTAGTTTCATTTTCACACATCCCTTTCCACATAAGCTGATTTGGTATAATTATTTACATCTGATTGTAATAATGATACAATATGCTACCATTTTAATTTGTTCTCACTGTTCTGAAAATTAATATAATAATAGAAACTTTTCCTTCTTTGCTCCATTTATATTTTCTGATAAACTTATCACTGCAGAAAGTTTGTTTCAGGAGAAAAACACCCCCTACTGCAAGTGAAATATGAAAGGATTCTATCCCACTTGCACACTTCCTGAAATACTTGGGGTAAAAGCATGACTGAACATTAATTACTAACACGTATAATATCAGAAACAGGTCAGAATAAACATTTTAAACACTGATTTAGTTGCTTCCGTGGTTCATCTAAGATTAAAATGAGCACAACCTACTGTCTGAGCTGAATGCATAAGAAAAATTAAGAAACGCAAATGCTACTAACCTTGGTGTACTTAATTTGAAGATTTTTGAGTGGTTCAGGCAGCGCTGGCAAAACCGGAGCAGGACTGCTGTCTGAACCTTGCTTCTTCATATTCTCAGTTGAGGAGTTTGACTCTGTTCCTGAAACACAGGTGAAACTGGGTTGAGGGAACCACAGTGATTTTTGTCCTGACTGAGCTCTTAGCTTTATTTGTGCTTTTTTATCTGTACCAGCCATGGCATATTTGCATGCAGGAATATGATTGGATGAAAGAATTCATTGCAAGGAGAAAATGACACTACTTATTTTTAAGACCAAAAGCAACAGCCTTTTCACTGAGCTGAGACCTCGATGAAGCAAATGCTGCTGAAACAATCTGCTTAGCCAGACACCACGGATTTCTTACTGGGGAACACAGTTTAAAGCTCCCTTGTCTTACCTGTAAAATTACTTTCTTTTAGCAGGCAGGTCCTCAGATTTTAGCTGACGTTCTTCACGTACTTGAAGGCAGCTCTGAAGGTAAAGACAGACTTATGAGCTCTGGAAACAAACTAAGCCCTTCTCACTGGAGTGTTGGCAAGAATTCCCAGAGCTGGAAAGCATTTACTAAAAAACAAGCCACCTTAGGTTACGCTTTAATATGTTCAGAGTACATTATAATTCCTGTAATTAATACCTGCTTTGGAGATCACAGAAATAAGAGATGGCTATGGTGATAGAAAATCCTTCACATGCTTTTCAATAGATGTGAAGGTAGGACAGAGTTGATTGATCCAGGAAAAATGTTCTGTGGGTAGAACCAAGCAAAACCTTGTGGTTTTTTTTTTTTTTAATATCACAACAATTTTAAGGACAACATTTTTACTTCAGTGCCCTTTGGAAAATATTGTCTGTGTCTTTCAAAATAAATGATTTAATAGGCAGGACTTTTCTATCTAAGGTGGAACCCATTGGTGCTTATATGCCCAGTTCTGATCATTCAATAAGAAACATATCTCTGGTATAGGCAAATAATTTTCTGAGGCACAAGAAACTCCTTTCTTCATGAAGTCTTATCCTTCCTGATGAATGGTATCACAGAACCAACTGGGACTGAATTAGCACCTTTTTAATATGCTGAGCTTCTGATATATGCACAGTGGATTTTTGCTATAGAAATAAAAAGAAGTGATCTTATTGCTTTCATTGAGTCAACACAGATGCTTGAAAACCTCACTGAGTTAACTCATGTATCAGGCATCATCTAAACCATGTGGCAATGGAAGCTTTGTTGCTTTTAACTGATGGATGATATAGGACGTATCATGAGATGGATCTTATGATGCATTAGTTATATGTAACATATTTTCTGATTTAAAGAGTATGATATAATTATCATTGATGATATTTGTGTTTGGACATATGGTTGGAGCAAGAGCTTCTGGCATTTAGAAAAGTCCAGGTAATTTCCGGATAAGAGAGAATTCTACTCACAACAGTCATCTCTCAGGGTGGACTTGGGCTAGTTTCAGCCACTCACCATATCATGTGAATGAAGGGCACCCATTCCCATTACTGTAATGTCATGATTTCCAAGGTTACCAGCTCAGTTACTTCCTTTTGGATGCACCCTTCAGCTACTCTGCCTCAGCTGGCCAGCTCAAGCCGTCCCAATGTAAAATGGTATATTGGAGAGTTTTGTGAACAGCACTTTCAGATCTTAACATTTTGGGTTACAGTGTTGGCCTGTCTTAAGTAATGTCATTGAGTCTCATAAAAAAAGACGATGTCTAAATAGAGTTTGATCACTATTATTTGGAATATAGCTTTTCAATGTTACCTTCATGCAGCAAATTTTTGTGGTTTTCCTTTTTCTTTTTCTTTTCTTTTTGTTTTGTTTGTTTTGTTTTGTTTTAATTTTCATCTGATTTTATGGTTCAAACACTAAAGACTACTCTAATAATCTTCCTGCCACTC
This sequence comes from Falco cherrug, assembly GCF_023634085.1. Classification (NCBI taxonomy): domain Eukaryota; kingdom Metazoa; phylum Chordata; class Aves; order Falconiformes; family Falconidae; genus Falco; species Falco cherrug. The sequence goes on along the minus strand of NC_073720.1, from coordinate 39,387,588 downwards.
TTTTCTCCATTAATCCACAAAGAGTTTGTGTCTGGTTAATTCACCTGCTAATTACTCAGATTTCCCTAACTTAAATATAATTTAACTGAGCCATAAGCCAGATATTAGTGGAATTCCCTGGTTTCAGGCAACAGAAAAAAATCTTTCTCCCAAGCAGGAGTGTTCTAAATACATTCTCATGCTCTAAATACTCTCATATTTAGGTACCATTGCATTCCTGAGGTGTTTTTAAAACGACTAAGTTAGAATTGAATTAGGATAACCTTTTTGGAAAATGACAGCATTTACCCTCTTCCCACGTCTATAAGGACAGCCTGAAATCTGCTTAGACAGGCTTTAGAAATAGTACCCTGGGTGAAAAGTTTCAACTTTTCCAAACATGCCCGCAATCATTGTTTTATTTTCCACACTATTGATTCATTTAACACATACTTTACCATCTTTCTTTCCTTTCAGTTTCCCTCTTTCACTCTCGGATTGCATGAATCACCTTCACTACCACGCTTCCTGTGAGTCCTTTCTTTTCTCTCTAAGCCTTTTGTATTGTTAAAAAGGTCTCATCTTTTAAAAAGATTACTTGCTATCTTGAGCAATCTGCTTTTCTATGTGCGCCTTATCGGCTGAGACTTGCTCCAAATAGTACCATTAATGTCAATAATTCCTTTAACTTCTCTGTGTTATCATATCTGGGAATGCCTGACTCCCCTCCTTTTTTCGAGGAAATTTGAACTACTGCTTAGCCTAGCTGTTCATGACCATCCCAATCATCTCCCTGCCAATAACTTTCCTATTCACTTTCAGCCTAGGATTCCTTTTAGCCTAGCATAGGAATTACATCCTTTTCCTCATATCGCAGTTGCTGTTTACTACATCTTCTTCCTATTTTTGTTCTGTATCTTTTTTTCCCCATCCTGCATCACTAACATTACACATTTTATCTGAATAAAGATGTGCACTTCAAGCACTACATATTTTGTAGACTGTACTATTCTTTCAAGTAGTGAATTATAACACTTATTACATTACAGTTATATTACAGATATTGTATCTGTAGTTTATATAGTCTGAAGTTTACATAGCTCTGTTGTTAATATTTGCTTGGAAAATATTAGATTCTACCTAATTTTTTTCTTTCTTGTGATCAATTATCTGACTGTTACTTATCGTTGTCTTTTCACTGCTAAGGAATGAACCTTAGCTACTCCTCAGCCAGGAGAACTACACGACATATTATGTGACTATGTGGTAGTGCTTTTTATGCTGTAATGCATAACATTTTTCCCAGGTTAAACTTACTGAGTTCCCCTATTCAATAAAAGATCAAAAACAAACAAACAAAAGGTTGTAAGTAAGCTCTGAGATGCCTTACTGCATGACATCGGCAGTGCTAAAACACAAGATTGAGGGCTGCATGAATTATGTAATTCTGTGTCAGTACATTAAATGAAAGTCTTAGGCTGGAAGAATCTGTAAATCACTTGTCCATGTGTTTCTTCGCAAAGATGAAGAAAAAATAAATCAGTAACTAAACAAAGAGTTCCAGAGTACAAGTAACCTTTCTCCTTAGGTGTGATTATACAGTGGGATATCACCAATGTCATTGGCAGTTACTTTTTGATTGGATTCATTGTGATTTAGGTGGGCAAACTGTTTGACCTATGTTCTTGAGGTTCATTGTGGCCCCATATTCATTGCATGAGATACCGTTCAACAGCCAGCAGCACACAGACGTAAGCAGAGCTTTAGCTGGGCTAGATGGCAAGCCAACTAATGAAATCAGCGTGTCACAAGAATCAGCCAGAGGTAACCTGTGACTAGATTGTCTCCCCTTAGCTCAATACTAGCACTGATCTGAAATGTCCTGGCCTTTCTTAGCTGCCGTGAGGTGTCAGTCCAGGAGAGTCTTGTAGGTCTTACGTCACCTTGCCAAAATAGTATCAGTGTCTTCAAAACGCTGTGCAGCTCAGATGGCACTCGATGCCTATGTCAAAGAAAATGACTTGACCAGAAGATTTATGATTCTACTTGCTGGTTTTATATTAGTGCATGCTGGGCTAATACAGTCTGAAAGCCATATACTTGTTATAGAAATTCCCTTTCCAGCATTTAATAGAGAAATATTTACTTCACATTGTAGATAAGACTATTCTGAGAATAGAATTCTCTCTTACCCAGAAACTACTTTGACTTTTATAAAGGCCAGAAGCTGCTGGACTTTTTTTCCCAGAAGTAGACACAAGTCTGTCTTTTTCAAAGGAGTCTTCTCTTCCACACTCCCTCCCCACTCGCCCCCCCCCCCAAAAAAAAAAAAAACAAAAAAACAACCAACCAAACAAACAAAAAACAACCAACCCAAAACCCCAAACCCAAACCAAACACCCTATATCTTCCTAGTTCCCACAGTCTGGGTGTCTGTGTCTCCATTCTCCATCAATAGGGGACAGGTGACTTACTCTTTGTCTAATGCTGAGATTGTAATCACAGCAGTAAGAAATTCTAGTCCATGGGCTTCTATAGAAAGCAGACCTTGCCCTTCAAAATGCATGTTTGATCATTAAAGAAATCTGACTATTATCTTGTATTAGACATGCTCAAAGCCACATAGATCAGATAAGACAGCATATATTTAGCATGGACTATCTGTAATGTAGAACAGTGCCAGGATTTTAGTATTGCAGGTAAACAGATAGTAGATATTCTCTACTTTACTTTTTTGTCATTTACAACTCTGGGAAAGTTTCAAATTGCATCTTTGGCATCTGATGATCTATTAAAATTACACCTTATATTCCATAACAGTTATGCCTTCTAAAAGGTGGCATAACAAGTAACTTCTATAAAGTCATGATTGCTATAATTCCAGACACTTAAGGTGAATAATCTTCCATGGTGACTTAGAGCACTGTTGTAAAAAGTTACCTGGAACAAGAGATGAACAGGATAGGCTGCTGCGATCTGCAGTTTGGTAGCTAAAATCTATCATCTGTGCTGAATTTAGACAGTCTTCAACGCTTAAGCATATGTTTACACTTTATAAAACCTTATCACAAAAAAAATCACCTGAAAAATCTTTGTTGAAATAATATCACTGTTACTGAAAATCCTGATTAGCTGAACTACTTCTTCCAAAACAAGATTGTACATGGTGTTAAGAAAGGGAATTATTCAGTGATTCATACAAATCACTTGCTGGTACTGACAAATGCTGGCAAAAAGTCAGGAGTAGAAGGTGTAAGTGTCAAAAGAACCAAAATACGTTTAAAAAGTGAAAATCATAGAATTTATGAAATCACCAGACTTGCTCTGAATTGCTTTATTCACATTGTTAATATTCGTTATGACATCCCATTAATGGCAGTGGAACAGAAACAGTGGTCACTGTTTAGCATGATGTGGAAAGTCAGACACATCAGAAATTAGGCAGAACTGGTGTGAAATGTGTGCCATTTTTGCCTGTCTAAACTGAAAGTCCAAACATAGGTGGGTTGTACAAGCTCTGGTAACTCTAATTGTGAAACACTGAAATCAAAATGACAAGATTTTCAAGGCTACTGCACAAATTCCTTTGGGTGTTGTAGTACACTGAGTACCCTGCATTTCTGAAAATCCAAGTATTCCTTTTATGTAAATACAGGTATCTTTGAGCACAATTACCAGTTCTTTAGTCATTATAAAATTTCTGTGAGGTATACACTCATGGAGTTAGGCAGCTGACAAATGCATAACTTTTTATTTGAGTTTGAAATTTGAACTCACTTGGTTAAAAATACTTCCCTTTTGCTACATGGATGATAAGAGTGTATGAAGAAATGTCCTGGAAGATATCTCTCCATAATGCTTCCACAAACAAGTCTGAACACACATGATAATACTAGCTACTGTTTGACTGATTCATGCAAACACCTTTGCTCCAGTAATGTCCAGATTTAACCTGCGTTGATTCACTACAACAGGGGCAGAGGCAGAACAAAAAGTAGAAAAACTAGTGCTACGAATTTAGTAATCTTGGTACCAAAGGATAGCTTGAGCTGATAGTGGATGCTGTCCTAAGCCTATTCTCTGCTGAATCCATAATGACACTTCCATCTTATGACACTTTCTGCAGGTAGGGACAAATAAGCATTTCCTCTGCTCCTACACAGAAACTTGTGCAACCACAGCTGGATTTTTTTTTTCTCATTCACAGAGACCCACCTGCCAGTGGAGCAAGAGATTTTGTTCTGATTTCATACACAGTAAGGCACTCTCTGCTTGACTGTAAGCTGAACACAGAGCTTCGCAACAAAGTTCAGGATAATTTCACCTTTTTACCATAAATCCTTCCACAACAGACAACAAAGTACGACAGCAGAGCAAGAGAGAACAGAACACCTAGAAAGGAAGCCTGGGGCTCAGAGTGGAAGCCCCACTCACTGTTACATGGGCAGCATAATCCCCGAGTGCACGGTTACCAAGGTTAACATGCGGACTGGTGATGCTGGAATCCAAGTTTGCTGAAGAAAACCAGTGAAAAACGCCTTTAGAAAAACAGCCATATTTCCACTGTTTGATTTTGGTGGGATGAGGCAATAAATTATATCAAGATTAGCCCAATGGAATGGGGCACACTTCAACAAATGCATGCCACGCCCACACAGCTATATATGCCTGGGCTAGCTGTACAGCAATTGTCCATAATCAGTGGTGAGAAACAGGACTTTTTAAAGCACAAATCCTGTCACTCCAAAAGGGATATCTAAAGTAGCTTGGTATCCTCGTAAACTGCACAGTATCCCATAGATGAACAATTACTGTTGGTGGCTATAAAGGAAGTCTACTAATTAGCTCTGATACAAATATTTATCATTTTTTTAATTACCATAAATAAATTATCATTTACACTGGAGTGTAAATAAAGCTTAACAATATCCTTGTGTAGATAGCAGGCCCTCAGGAGAAAATAAAGACTTCCTGTCTGCTGAAGAGTCCTTGCTCTTTAGAAGATTGACTGGGAGCCAAGGAATATATATCAAAAATCTAGCGGGGTTTACCTAGAGCAAAATACTTTAATAGAAGTGGGTATATCAGTTTAAATCTGGATTTGTGCAAAACATTTGACACTGTCCTGCACAATGCCTTTGTCTCTAAACTGGAGAGATACATTTTTGATGGATGGACCACTTGATGGGTAAAGGAATTGGTTGGATGGTCACACACAAAGAGTTGCCATTGATGGCTTAATGTCCAAGTGGAGACCAGTGATGAGTAGCATTCCTCAAGGGTTGGTATAGGGACTGGTGCTGTTTAACGCCTTTGTCGGTGACATGGGCAGTGGCATTGAATGCACCCTCAGGAAATTTGCTGATGATACCAAGCTGTGAGGTGTAGTTGACATGCTGGAAGGAAGGGATGCCATCCAGAGGCACCCTGACAGGCTTGAGAGCTGGGCCTGTGTGCCCCCCATGAAGTTCAACAAGGCCAAGTGCAAGGTCCTGCACATAGGTCACGGCAATCCCAAGCACCAATACAGGCTGGGTGGGGATGGACAGAGAACATCCCTGAGGAGAAAGGCTTGGACGTGCTGATGGACAAGAAGCTCAGTACGGCCTGGCAATGTGTGCTTGCAGCCCAGAAAGCCAACCATATCCTGGGCTGCATCAAAAGAAACATGGCCAGCAGGCTGAGGGAGGTGATTCTCCCCTTCTGCTTTGCTCTTGCGAGAGCCCATCTGGAGTACTGCGGTCAGCGTTGCAGTCCCTGACATAAGAAGGACATGGACCCGCTGGAGTCAGTCCAGAGGAGGACCACAAAGATGATCAGAGGGCTGGAACAGCTCTCTGATGAAGGCAGGTTGAGACATTTGGGGTTGTTCAGAAGAGAGAAGGCTCCAGGGAAACCATATAGCAGTAGATATTCTGGTACCTAAAAGGGGGCCTATAAGAGGGCTGGAGAGTGACTTTTTGGAAGGGTGGAATGAGGGCAAATGGCTTTAAACTGAGAGGGTAGATTCAGATTAGGTATTAGGAAGAAATTCTTTACTGTGAGGGTCGTAAGTTGCTGAAACAAGTTGCCCAGAGAGGCTGCGGATGCCCCACCCCTGGAAGTGCTCAAGGCCAGGCTGGATGGGGCTTTGAGCAACGTGGACTGAGGGAAGGTGTCCCCTGCCCATGGCAGGGGCGTTGGAACTAGATGGTCTTGGAGGTCTCTTCCAACCCAAACCATTCTAAGATTCTATGGTTCTATGATTCTGTGATGATAAATATTTTTTTTAGAATACTCATCTTCTGCTACCTGGGTGTCTGCTCTTTGTGGTCTGTATTTTCAATAGCATGTTTTGTACTGCACATTGTTTTTGGGGACAGATGTTTTAGTTTTGTATATAGGGCAATTTGAATATGAAATAATGACTAAAATGCAATCACAGAAACAACATCAAAATAAAAATAAGAGGAAATGTTAAAGGAACAGGGTATATTGTGGTACAATAAGAGAGAGCAAGCCATGTTTCAAGAATTAAGACCATTTTAAAAATAGCTATAGAACCTATTTCATCCACAGGAAGCAACTTTCTTTGTAATACTAATGGAAGACAAAGTGCTAGCTATTTCAGCATTACAGCGTTTCCTAAAAGTTGCAAGAATATCTCGTAACACGTAATATTTTTCATTTCCTAAAATTGAAATTACTTGGAATTGTTTTTGTCTCTTCTTGAATTTATCATCAAAAACTCCAGACAAAAGTAAAAGGGATGATAGTTTATGTGAAGAAAGCAATCAAACAAATAAACCCAACTGAAATCATTATTGTCTGAAGCATCAAAGATGTATCTAAACTTCTCGAGAAGAAGTAAATCTCTCAAAACTGGGATAAACCATACCAAAAAATGTAACTGAGACTCATAAATTTCTGTCTGTGCATTTGCCCTAAAATACAGAAAATAAGCAATTGTATTTAACTTGTATCAATAGAATTTTTCCTACTCTATTAATTCCTCCTTATTATTCAATCATGACATCAAATATTTGCAAAATTAAGGTCATAGAAACAGTCCATTCATGAATTAGCAACTGACAAAACTGTGTTTTTCACTCAGGCTAAACTATTTTTCATGTCAACAGGATATTATTTAATTAAAACATTAATAATGGTCTATTGCTTTTCTAACCATTTGCTGAAAGTTGATGGACATTTATATCTCTCTTGCAATACTGTTCTGAGAAAACTGGAAAGAATATCTGGGCTGTAAAAATGAAAACTGATAAAAGAACAGCATTACAACACCTTAGTTAATAAATGAATAGTTTTATTTACTGTAGGTTTAGTCATGGCAGTCTTGGAAACATAGAATGACTTTTACAGAATATCCTTCTGTGATACTGTTATTTTTTTCTCTATTCTATGGTTAAAAAGTGTGACATCAAGTAAAGTCCATTTTGCATGAGTCAGAAGAACAAATTTACTCCTTTTTTCTGTTAAAAATTAAACTAAATTTTTAAAACTGTTTTTTTTTCAATACACAGGTCAAATGAGAGCAAGTAATAAGTAATGAAGTAGTTTAAAGTTTCCTTAGATAATTGATTATGAAAAAGGAGGTAGATTTTATGCCACAGGTCACAGATAAAAGCTTTTATCAGTGAACATCATGAATAATTTGATGCAAATCAATAGAGTTCATGCAAGTGCAAAGTAGTCAGGGTTAGATCAGAATCAGACCCAACACTAGTTATTAACCTGCATTGTTAGCAACAATTACTGCCAAGTAATTTTCAGCATTTCCTCCATGAACCTTTGTTTCAAAGCCAAGATTTAGACAGCCTCAACTGATTTTACATAATTGCTATGTGTGCTTTATAAGCCTGTGTGTCGTGATTGTGTTCTTCAGTTATGAAAGTCTCACATGTGAAAATAACCCTCTTTCAACTTTTAAAGTTTTAAAAAGCATCTATAAAAAGTTATTGTACAGCTAAAAAGAAAAAAGTCAGAGGTATATTTAATCTACACCTTTTTTGATATTTAAAAATAATTTTCTAAAGTTCTATTCTTTAATGTCCTTATATCACTTCTTATTTTTCTTAATATTCATATTTGATATTAATAATCAGCATGATTTAAACTACAGTGTTTTTGAAAGGTTTATTTTTGTGTCTTTTGGTATATAGGATGTCTTGGGCACTGAGATCTCTGCAGTCAAAATAAGAAAAACCTTCCTACTCAAGACCCAACGTGCCTTTTGCATACATCATGCTAGTTAAATGCTAGGATGTGATTTGAAACTTACTATTAGTAGAATAAATTAAAATTATATCTACTGAAGTTACAATTGAACTGATGCAAAACTAATATGAAATCAAGAATAGTTCTTTTGAGTCATCTTGTTCCCCCTCTGCTCCAGCTTGTTTTTAGTATGATTATTCCCAGAAAGTTCCTACAGAGCTGGCTAGAAACCACCCATACAGGTAAGCAATCTTGGGGTCAAAACTCACCTTTATAACATTTGAAGTGGAATGAGAAATGCTAGGAAAGAACCATATTTGCAGTAGGAATATCAGTTATTATAAATAAAGGATAAATTGGCACATTGATTCGTCATACAGCATTTCCAAATTAACTGTGACACTCAAGTATTTTCCTTGTATTGTAATGCCAATGGAGGATTTTGATGGATTTCCAACTCTGCTAGTTCTCAACTGTTTAATTTAACTTAAACAAACAAATAACTAACACAAAGAAAAAACCTCTCTTTGTTTGCAAATTTCAGGGAGATTTCTGTGGACAAATATTGGTGTTTCTAATGAAAACTGGACTTCAACAAGACTGTAAATCTGTGCATACATGTGCTCTGGGGGACTAGGACTCAGAATCTAAACCCTGATATAGAATAAAACTTTGGTAGCGCATTATGAAGAGTCCTTTTTTCCTGTTGGTAGAATATAATCTTTTAAGATAATTAGTAAGACTGACATTATCCCTTGTCCTGTGGCTTATATCTTGATGTCAAGTTTAGATGTAATGTAGTTGACCACATTAGTTTGTGATCTGTAATTCCCATTTTTCTGTACTTTGTCATGGTTAAAATCCAATTCTCATGTGCTGATATCAGTATTATACTAGTGTATGTATGCCATGCATCAACATCACTGGTAAGTGAGAATTAACAGCTAAAAGACTTTACTATGATTTTTTGAAAGACAATGTGATTAGTTTAGTTTCCACTGAATGCTGTCAAAAGCTTTCCCATTGTCTTATGAATTCATAGTATTAAGTTCTATGTACCATTTAATTAAATAATTGCATTTATAAAGGAATATCTGTTATGACAAATTTGAAGTATATTATTAATTTCTCTAAGATCCCTTGAACTCAGTATCAAAAAAAGATGTTAACATCCTAGTACAAGAAATCAAGTAAATAGCATACAATCTGGGAACTAGTTTCCTGTTTTGTTACAGAGACGTGCTAGCCAGCAGATCTACAAGTGCAAACCTAGTAACTGCAAATATAAGGAGCCAAGCTTACAGTGAAAACCAAATCCTGCATGGGGTGTGTGACAATATTCACTTCTCATCTGAAGTTAGAGGTATGTTTTGTGGTTGTGTTACATATGTGTGCATTTGTATATAAATGTAGATTATTACATATACTGATAGAACTGGATCAACTTTTTGGGACTGATTGAATAAATATGTTTCAATTCCCTTCTAAGAATACAACTAGAAAAAAGAAAAAAATATCCTTTTTCTAAGAAGCTAGAACATTTTACCTGGAAACAGTGTAGTCCAATATAATGTACCAGTATTTACTAATTCATTTAATTCTGAGAGAAAAAAAAGCTGCACATATTTTCAAATTGTTACACAATTTCTAAGAAAACAGGAGCTGCAAAGCCATCTCTCTGATTTTTTTGGTGTGTCTTTTTGCTGTTGTTGTTGGGGAGCTGTGGGGTGTATTGTACTTTTCTTTCCATAAACACATAAAACAGTGAAAAGTACCTTTCAGTCTTGCACTACATTTTGTCTTGTTTGATGTCATATAACTGTAGAGTAATACTCCAAAGCTTGCTCTGATCACCAGTGGAGCCAGATCACTGGTAATCTATATAATGAAGAATGTAAATAAACCCCTTTTTTACACCATTTGTGTGTAACATCATCTGGCTGCTGCAGCCAAACGGTTGCAAGAAAAGAAACAAATTCAGACCTTTAAAGCAAATCTCTGAAGAGTTTAATATCTTTTTAAAGTTTTGAAATAAAATTGTCTATTTTGGTTTGACTGCTCCATCTACTAAATAGCAGAGTAATTAAAAAAAAACAGCTTCTTGATTCTGTCAGTTTGTGTGAGGAAAAATGCAAGAGCTGAGAACATCCAGGTTTCTTATTCCCAAGAAAAATCAGTACATGTTCCTAGCCTTTTAGTGCACTTTTCAACATCCTGCTGAGGCTTGTCAAATACATACATTCTGACATATTGCCGTGGTAGTGAGAGTAGTAGAATGGCAGAGAAGTGAAGTTTTATGCACAATAATTATGGTTATACTAAGCACTGAAAAAATTATATGAATTACACATTATCTGCATGATAATGCAAAGTTTTTTTCCTGGGGTGGTGATAATGATAATAATAAACTGAAACTTACCTGGACTATCAGCAGGTTCTGGAGAAAGCAGAGAGGCAAAAATGAGTCAAAGGCAGGAGACAGTGGTTGAAGGTGAAATTACTATTTATTCCTTACAATTTTTCCCTGAAAAACAAGTTCCATGTAGCTAAAGTTATAAATCTGGCTTTAAATTTAAAGTTAAAATAAAGTTTAAATAAAGTTAAAATACTGATACTCTTTCCTAATTAGTTAATTTGCCAAACTCCACTGACACAGAAGTTTTGAAGACCATGGGAGATAGCATTTAGTCTTTCACAATCAACATAAACTCACAGTTGTTTCATTCAGAATAAGGTCTGCATAAAACTACTCCTTTCCGACCATTGCCAAAAAAGATTTACAATTTCACCTCAAAACTAAGGAAAATTCTAATGTTATCTCAAAATTTCACCTTGAATTTTTCGTTAATTCAGTGTAGGCAAATACGAAAACTTTTACCAAAGCGAAAAGGTAAAAAAGGGGATGGACTGAAGGGAGAACGAACAGACAAAGGAGAAATTATCAAACTACATATAAACTAAAATTAAGAACACCAATGAAGATGAAGAAAGGTTTGATGAGATAAAGACATAGCTACTGTGGGTTAAAGAGATAAATTAGAATCAAAGAGAACTGTGTGTATAAAACTATTTAAACAAGCTGAGAAATTGTAAGCAAAACTGTTAGGTAAGACCTCAAGAGGAAATTTTGGTTTCTTAGTTTGCACTGAGTATTTTCCCATTATAGGTTAATGATGGCTAAATCCTCCTTTCACTACCTCAGTGAAAGCACAAGCAGATAATTTATGTTCTCTTCCAGTGTACAAGCATCCATACCTCTGCAATGTGCCTTTTGAAGAGAAATATTCCAAAAGCCACTGTAAAATTTGTTGGTTGCTGGGAGCTGGGGCTTGAACTGCAGCAAAGGCATTTTTAAATCCAGATTTCTTCCATTTTACCCTAATCTGTTAGTCACTGTCGCTGGGGCCATATAGGGGCTCTTGACCTTCTTTCTAACACTGAAACATCTCACTTTCTCTTTCATGGCCCTATAATAAATCTGCTTTTCCTCTGTCTTGCTCTAAATTACTCCACTACACTACAAGTGTAAGTGATAAAACTGGCAGCTAGAATATGCTGTACACTAGAATATATTCTATTTTGTTCTTTTCTCAGAAGTAACTGCAGTGATGCAACTGCAGTGTCAGGATGGAGTCTACCGTCTTGTGAATCCTGACACGTTGTGGTCTGTTTTTCACAAGATTCACTTGCCTTTTTCAGTCTTTCATCAATACCAGCTCTTCCAGCCTTCAGTTTGTCAGCAAAATCCATGTAGTTGATTTCTTGTCAGAAATCAAAAGATAATTGTGTAATACTTGAGCAAAACCTGTCTAATATCTTTCCAGTAGTCTAAGTTCTTAGAAACAGAAATTTACTTGTTCATTCATTTGTAAAGTGTCCTGCATTGCCAAGGACACTAAATAGCGGAAGAGAATACCATCATATTTCTGCGAAAAGTGAGGAAAAACATCTATTTCTACTCAGGATCATTCTTAGAAAAACTATAGAATATCTGTTCTTTGAGGAGAAATTACATGGGATTGAAGTGCTTTAATTTGCAATGAGAGAAGAGCAATTGTAAGATGAGAGCAGGTTCAACTATCTAGAAAAGTCATGCAAGTTCCTATCAAGTCCAAGAAGACTATGAAGACATCACTTAGTATGTAAGTTTATCGATACATTTAGTACTTAGACTTCAGAAATGTTCAGTGTTTGGAGAACTGCATTTTCATTTCACCTAATACAATCAAAAATATTTAATCATAGACAGGAGTTTTTTGAACAGAAGGATAATCAATGTAAGAAGTTCTGAAAGACAAAGTGCATGAGTTGTTTTTACTTTAGTGTCATGATTTATTTTCCCATTTCTCCTCTTTATGACAGCATATAAAATAAAATATGAACATTTTATTAGACTATAGTGTGTTCTCTGGTTTTAGTGTAGTTACAGCTTTACAAATACTGCATTTAAATGCAAGTCAGCAACAAATCTACTGTGGCTTTTTTTTTTTGTTGTTTTTTTTTGGTTTTTTTTTAAATGTGGCTAAAGGAACAGCTATCTGGACATGGTACCTCTATGGAAACTGCAAGAGTGAACTTACAAGTAAGAAAGTTTTTGTAAGGCATTTTGAATCCATTCCCTTTGTGTGCTATCCAAGCCTTAATTTTATCATGAACTGGAGAGTAAAATAATATAGTCTGACAACATACTCTTAAGACTATGTTTTTTTGTACAACATTTCATTGTTCCGTTATATAAAGACCACAAAGAATATTCCTTAAAATAAGTCATGACAATTTGTTTTGGAAAAACTTTTAAAATTCCAAACACATGAGAATGTCACAACTTTACAAATATCTCCAAATAAAAGTTCTCTGAGCTCATTTTCTCCCAGACCTGACCACAAAATAAGGAAAGCTGCTTCCTTTGATCTGAAAAGATAGTACTTGTTAGGGCTCTAAAATTTCTTTATTAGCTTTGAAATAATTATTAATGCTAACAGAAGTTAGAAAACATGACAGATTAAACTAATTTACTCAAATTCAGGCTTTAAGCAATATGCTAACAATCAAGAAAATATACTAACCTGAGTATTATGTAAAGACATTTTGTCAAATAGGTTTGTGCCTGTAGCTGGACAGCCAATATGGGAAATTCAGCATGAATATTCATGATAGAAAGTGCTTTGCCTGATGGTGAGCATTTGCAGATGCAGGGGCGCTGTGTAATGCCATGCAGTGGATTAAAAGGGGAGTGTTTGTGAAAAGGGATGGTCAGGGTACAAAAAAGGAAAGAATAATTTAGGTGGGTGACACCTTTACAGTAAGAATCAGTCTACTTTTTGTCTTAATAATTTCAGCTATCTCTCCCCATAAGATATAAAAACAACCAAATATTTCGAATAAAAGATGAAAATATTTTCTTTATAGATTTTTTGATGCTATATGAAGATGAAAAAAGAAAAAAACCTGTCACCTGAGACATGGACACCAATCAAAATCTTAATAAGAATTTTTACTTAAGTACCTCTGTGCTTTTCAGTCAAAAGACAGAAGACAAAAAAACCTCAAAACATCCAAACCTCAAAAAATCCCCCTCAAAACCCACCCAACCCTCACACGTCTACAGCAAGGAAACTTCATTTAATAGTTAGAATAATCACATCATATTGCAGGAGGTTTAAAGCTAGAAATGTCAGCCACATTACTCTTTGAAGTAAGGGTTTGCTTTTTGGAAACAAAACATCTTTCAGAAGACAGAACAATGCCATATGTCAGTGTGAGTAAATTATTTACAGTGGCAGATCTGTCCATGATGTTGTCATCTAGCACAGTTTCCTCACCTAAAGGTGTGGTTCCCATTTCTGTTGGGATCTTGCAGTCTTTTCACAATGATTTCCATTTAATTTGTGAAGTTAGAGGAGGACATGGATATTCTCAGCTCTGCTATTCTCACTCAGATACTGAAAGCAATTTGTTTAAATCTAAATCCCAGGAAGCCTTTTCCTTATTTAAAAGTGTGGAGTTTACGTTTTATGAGAAAATGTTAGATTGATAACAATTATATGGGGTCTCATTATCCGATATATCGTATTTGTTTAGCATCAGTCCAACGATGCAAGTATGTGTAAAGGTACAGATCTAATTAATCTGAATTTCTTGCCAAAGGCAATAGAAGCAGGATAAAATACACTGTAGAAACACACCCCAAAATTGTAGCATATTTCTGTATGCAGCAAGCTGTCCTGACTAGCTAAATCCTTTTCCAGCCTCCGTATTAACACATTAAATCTTATTAACCACCAAAATTTTCTGCTGAACCTCTGGCCTCTGAGGAGATTAGCAATTCAATTAATATTGTGCATGTTCCTGAGATAGCATGTAAGACTACTCTGACCATAGTTAATATTCTTCTATATATAGCCTAAACAAATTATTTGAGATCATGGATTATACTGCCACAGCTTGAACATTGTGAGCTTTATTGCCTTTGTGCTTGCAGCACCTCTTTTCTATTTTCCTGCATTTTTTTTGTCTAAGTAACAATATTAGTTTTTATGTATTTTTAGTAACCTTTCTAGGCATATAAGCAATGAGTTCTTCAATACTTCTTTGGCTGAGTTTTACTTCTGAGGTGAATTTTAGCACTATATCAAATCCAAAAATGCCAGTTTCACATGCCAAAATACCATTTTTTCATCCTAGATGTATATTTGTCTTCCTGAATCTATCTCTATATGTCACAAGAATAAGGCAAAACCAACTGCAATACAAACATAAACACTGATAACACATGATAACCTGTCATCACACCAAAGCGATTTATAGTAGATTTTAATACCAAAGTTATTAATCCACTTGAAGCAGTGTTTCTTAAAGGATAACTTTTAAAGCTATTGACTTTATGCTTTTGTAATACTTCAGGCTAGATGACCGCATGTACAAAGAGTTATGTGCCACCAACTCCCACAGGACACAGCCACCCCTGCATTACCTGTGCATTTTAGAAGTGACTTTTCTCTTGGTTGTGTAGCTGTTTATTATCTGATCCTGCATTCTGCAGCTTTGGGAAAGTCTCATACTCAGTGTGGCTGAAACTGAGCTTACTGTGGAAACTGTCTGGGCTGAATTTCATAGACAGCACCGAACCAAAAACATTCAGGACTGTGGATTACACTTTGTGTTACATAACAATCTTCTAGAGTCATTCCATTCAGCTCGTGACACATACTTGCCCTAGTTTATGGCGTACTAAAGTGGTTCTTCTCAGGCCACAGCACTGCCTTTCTCTTACTCCTGCCATGCCATATATGTTGATGGAAGATAGAGGTTTTGTAAGCATTGCGCTGATAAGTGTGCTATTATAGGCACAGAGCATTTTCAGGGGCTTGCACATCAGTTTGACGTGGGGAAGGCAACAAGGAATGACAGAAACTATGGTCCCAATCTGCAGGGTGTCAGAGAATAAATATGTTTACTCTTGTAAAATCACCAGTATGTTTACTATATGTGTGATAGAATGGCAATTATTTTCTGCTTTTCTAAAGATACGCACTTTCTAGATATTTGTTGGATAGGTGTTTAGATTAATTTAGTTTCACTATTTTCCCCTAATATTTTGGTTTCTGACTAAACAATGGTTTAAAGTAAGTTCATATGTGCTTTATGGCTTCCTCAAGTTACTTAATTACCCATATAGAACAGGAAATAATATAGTCTTAGATGTCAAAATTGCTTAAAGTTCTTAATGTCATCTAGTGCATAGATTTGTAATGTCCTGGATTTTTTATTAAATCACAAGTTTATATCTTTTCCTTATGCAACTCGCACATTGTGGTCTATAATGCTTATAGAAAGAAAAAGGTTGTATGAATTAAACAGGCTTATTTGTCAATACTGAAACAGAAGCATTACTGTAAGTTCTTCTAATTCCTTGGAAAAAGAAAAGTGTTTCTCATTTGTGGTGTAAAATAAACCAACATCCACCACTGCATTTTTGCATTATTATATAAAGCAAAGATCAAATGGAGGAACATTATAAGAGCCAAATCTCTCTCTCCTTACTGGATCTAGTAGAGTTTGCCCATAACTGAACAAGTATTTTGGGAAATAAATAATTGATTATTTAACCATAAACTCTAACACCCCACCACCCCACCTCCCAGATTTAGTGTAACATCTCCTTATTTGGTCTCATGTTGATTCTGTCCAGCTAGAAATTCACTCACACACCCCTAGAAGAAACTGCCTAGGATGTCTTCTTGAGAGGGTATTATCTTCTCCAATGCTTTAACATTCTTGTATGTTCTGATAATCAAGCTTATACTTTGCTTTCATTACACATTCCTTTTATGCCCCATTAGTCTGATCTTTTCTCTGTCATAAAGAGTTGTTTTTGGCAGAAAGGAAATTAATTTTTCTTAACATATATAATGACATTTTGATTGTGGTACTTTCAATGCCTCCCTTTCTTCCCTTATTTCAAATAGATTTTTCATTCTGTTTCCTGGATATCAGATTTCAAAAAAGACCACTGGAATTTTTTAATTTCAAAGAATATTTGCATTAGCATTGCTAATTAATGGATAAATTATTAACACTAATTACTGTCACACATCTTCTTATGCATGCAGACACATACATACGAAATTAGCAATTTAATGTAACCATTGCCGTAAATCTGGCTATTGATAGTCCATAAATCTTACACAACCCTCACTGAAGGCTTAAACTATGTATTTGTGTATTTATATATACATATATAAATATAAAAGCACAGACAGACATGTATATGTTTTATACAGCCATGTATTTTCGTATTAGTTGGACAGTTATACCTGTCTTTCCTGAGAATGCATTTCAACCAAACAGTACCATATGTAGTCAATCAAAAATGCAAGGCCTTACCTTTACAATTAGGACTGGATTTCTTAGATCTGTTGTATTTCGCTTCCACAGCACACTCTGCCCTAAGGTCTGTGATCAGAGCTACAGTCAGAGTGCCAGGCATGACCTCTATATATACACAGTTCAGTAATAGCAACAAGTGAATACTTAGATTCTTACTTCAGTCCCACATTTATCAAGTGATTTTAATCATAGAAAGAGATCCTTCAAGCAAAAGCTTAATCTGCATTGAATTGGGAGGGATCTTGATGATACACTTGGGAAAAAAAAGGAGCTTATTGTACAACACAGCAGATGAAAATACCCGCAGCCATTGCACGTACCACTCATTCTGTTAACCATGTAATATACATTGTCATTTTGACATGTAGACTATTTCTCTTCCTCTATCACCTCCATGTCAATCCAATTCACTCATTCTTGCCAATGATGAAATAAAAAAAAAAGAAAAAAAAAAGAAAGAAAGAAAAAGAAGGAAACATGGAAAGACTGTTATCCTAGATCTGCATTTGCGGAACATTTTAAAGCCAGTTAGATTAACCATTGGGAAGATGTTAGTCTAGATAAGAGAATCCCCACTGGTTTTCTGTCTCCCTTAGACAATGAAATCACATAGTTGTGTCTGTGCCTCTCTGTTTTGGATTGTTCTATTTTAACACATAACAGATTGAGGGCTGCCTACTATTCCTAATTAACTCAAGTTAAACTAATGAGAGAGAGAGAGGGTGGAGGGAGTGCCAAAAAGAGAAAAGAGATCATGAGTTGGAAGAGATTGAATTACAACTTAAAGGGGATGGAGAAAGGAAAAGAAAAAGAAGGGAGGGGGAGGAGGTGCAGATACTGTGAGGCTGAAAAGTAGGGGAGAATGAGGGCCTGAGAACAGATTTGCCCTTCATTTCCAAGAAAAGGCAAAGATGCCTTGCAAAAACACCCAAGATATATATGCAATCCAACATTGTGCTGAAGTCAGATGCTTGCTTCTTGTTAGAAAATACTTCAGCACCCACTGGAGAACAGCTCAGATTCCAAAATCCAGCTATTGCTTTGCTATCAACAGCTTATCCAGCATGTATTCACAATTTATTGGTGTAGTTATTTTTGTAAAGAAAATGCCATGCAAACTGCTCATGGAAGAAAGTGGTCTTCTCTTTCTAAACCTCACAAAAAATGCCAGGGAAATGTCAGGTTTTGCTGCACTGTATCAAACAAATGTAAATGTAGGTTTCCTTATGCTAGGAGTTAGAAATAGGGTCATGCGCACAAAGAGGACTGTGGAACTGAATGATCCTAGTGTACTTACGTGTTACTTACTCACCTATGAGTAGAGTAACTTCTAGATTTTGTGTTCGTGCACAAGAGGTTTCACTCTTCACTTTTACTGTTACAAATTATTTTGTGTGTAGACATCTTTATATAGAATATATTACATTTTCGATAGACCTTTGGAAGATTTCCTATGTAAAAACACAGATCTGAATCTCTACCGATCTTAATACATTCGGTGCTGTCCTGATCCTGCTCTCACACTGCTGTTACCAGTAGGTTAGTTGCTGGGCTTTATAGTGCAACCTATAACAAAGTGGCAGCAACCAACTTTAATGTAGAGCAACCTTGAAATAAGTGTTGTGTTTCAGGTGTGCACATCCTGTGCATAATGTCATGTTTAGAGGAGCACCTTTTTGTCCCAGCCCCAGGAGAAGACTCTGGCCAACAATCCCATGTTTCTGTCCCTCTTCCCATGTGCAGGGATGGGGACAAGAACTTGTTGGAGGCAGAGCGTGTTGGAGGCAGAGTTGGAGGTAGGATGGGAGCGTGGTTGCAGTTGAGGCTGTAGGGCTTGCCGGAAATGGGATCTCACCTCTTCAGCACATGCATCTGCTCCAGATTCAGGCTCACAGGAGGAAAGAAGAGTGGTAAAAGCTAGGGAAACAATAGAAGAAGTGGAGATGGAAGGGGAGAGCTGGTGGTAATAGGGAAACGGGTAGGCTAGAGGTGTCACTGGGAGTCAGGTTGAAGGGAAGAAAGAAGTGTGGGGAAGGAAACATGGTGTCAGATCAAGGGAGGAGAAGGGGGAGAAGGAATCAAACCTTCACATTGGGGAAATGAGGGAAATACTGGGAATGCAACACACAGGCAGGTGAGAGAGAACAAAAACAGAGTAGGACTGGGTAAGGAGAAGTTTCTGTAGGCAGCATACAGTGAAGAGAGGAAGGGGAGAAAGGGGGGTGATAGGAGAGGCAATGGTTAGGGATGTAACCAGCTCTCCCCCCTTCTCCCCTCAGCCCAAAACCAGAAGCTTTTGTTGGACTTTATGCCTGCGTATGCCTGCACGCTCATGTGCTGACATGTGCATGTACATACTTGCCTCTCTACCATTGCCTGGACTGGGATTAAGAAAAATTCTGGCTGGTTTAACAAAAGCCAAGGGGATGTGACAGGTAAGTGGGAAGGAAATAGCAGGCTCATTTTGACTGGCTGTGGTTATTTGCATCTAACGAGGCCAGCTCGTCGCCAGGCTCTGTGCAGATGAAATGAAGCGATGGGCTGAAGCAGGGCAAAGGAGGCGCCATGTCCTGACAGGCTGAGGTGTGACCTGACAAATCCTAACCACCCCAGACATCTTCAGAACAGCGAGGGGAGGGACGGTGGGAGTGCCAGGACACAGACAGGGCATGGGCCCAGGGAAGAAGAAGCTGGGGAGGGAGGACACGAAGCAGCGCCCTACAACACCTTTTTTCAGACTGAGCACAAAAGTGAGTTTAATTACAAACTTAGCAATGGGACACAGAATTTTGTAACAAAATTTTCTCTGATTTATTTATTTATATTTTTCCAAGGGATTTTTTGACACATCGACTTCACAAAAGTAAAAAAAACCCCAGCCTTTAAAAATCCTCACATCTTTGTTTCATTGACAAAGTGCTGGTTTTGTGTTTTGCCTTCTTTTTTCTTTGCAAAGAGGGGGGTATATGCTGTATGAGAGGGATGCAGACGTTAGCTTTCAAAATGCATTCAGTGACACAACCAAATGCCTAACAGCCTGACTTCCAGACCCTAAGTCTATGAACACCTGTATCTTTGCAATGGCTAAGTGACTTTGGGCATCCAAAGGCATTAACATACAGCATCGGCAAACAGGTGATGTTGGAATAGATCATAAGATGAACATGCTGTTGACCATGGGTTTCTACACTTATGGGAATATTCTTTCTGTGGACATGGGTGTCTATCAAATATTTTACTTATATACAAATGTATCTTGCTCAAAAACTTTTAGGAGAAGCTGTTGAAGTACTTTTAGGGATGTTCTGTTTTGACTCGTGCCTAAATCTAGCTGTTTGACAAAGCAAAGAAAAAAGGAGAAAGTAAATTGTAATTTGTAATTTAAAAATCAAAGGTAATGGAAGGAATATTCTGGTTGCCAATAAACAGTTCTTCCTCTGAGAACTATAGATCAACTGTTACTAAGGTTTAGAAGCAAGAAAAGGTGGGTCTGGAGGAGGACATAAGCAGCTATAGGGCAGTTGTGTTTTGTATCCCTGCTACTGTAACTTCCTAAAAAAGGAAACAGTAAGAGAAAATCCTTATTGAAAAGAAAGAAAAGTATATATACTATTTTATTGCCCTTAGCGTTGTAAAACCAGTAGAACATACTTTTGTTTTGAGTAGGGTAGATTCAACTTCCATCTTAGAGATTTCAAAAATACAATAGTCAGTCATAACAGAGGGTAGGTTTAGGCTGCTGCATTTCCCTGTGCAAATCTCACACTAGGGATTAGTACTTTACAGAAGCCGTATTATGGTTAACATACAGTGCTGCTTGGAGTCAAAGGCAGTCAACTAGGTGCAGGATGCCAGAAAAGCAACCGTTTTACTATTTTTATACTTGGCTATCTAGAACACAATGTATCTGTGCTTATGCCAACATTGTTTCTATTTGCACTGGAAAACACACAAGTTAGAGATCTATGGTTCCCAATAATTATTAGGAACACAGATTTCTGAAGACAAGAAAAAGAACATTGGTGTCTGGTTTTGCCAGTTTTAACCAGCAGACCCTTTGTGCCTGTGTGCACACATAAATAACGAGAAAGATGAAATTTACAAAGTTGTAAATTAACTTATCTTTCTGAAATGGGTCTTCTACAGTGTATAATAACATTTTTCCCCTTAACAGAGATCTTATGCGCACTCATAAATCCAGCTGAACATAGTATGCCACCTGAATAATTGTATTCATGAGAAAACAGAAGAAAAAGGGAAAAGTCATGGCAATTGGGCTGATATCCCAGGACAAATAAGCAGACAAACCTGTAGACAATTGAAGCTAAACTTGCTACATACACACATTATACTATATATTTACAACCAGTCCAGTTTCACTAGACCAGAGTAGTGTATCACTCTCCTTTGACTAAGTGAAGCTTTAACAGACTGCTCTGACCATGGTTACCCTGGCACAGAAGGCTGCCAGAAATGTAGGTTGACTTTGGACTCTAGAGTACCGTAGGACTAGGCATTGAGGGTTTGATCTCTCCAGCTCTCAGGAAGGCTGTAAGTTGTGGTCAAGGGCTAAGGGTCAGGGAGGACAGAGGACTGAGGACATAAGGAAGGTATACAGCCCCAACTTACACCTTTTGTCAGTCTGCTTGCTGGAATTACTTGCTCAAATGAGGGTCAGATTAGTCTGTTCTTTTCCAGACTGACACTGTAATGAGAATGATTGCAGAAAAATAAAAATCAGCTTCTTGGAGAGCAAAAGATTTTCAAAAATACATATAAACAAACCCCAAATATCAACTTACAAAAAGCCATTTCCTGCCAAAATCAGAAAGAGAAAAAAAATATAAAAAATGTGCAATTCTGGTACAATCCTGATGCAGAAAGAAAGTAAAGGCTTATATGACACAGTGTTTATTAAAAACTATATTCATGGTATGTGTTGGAGTCAATAACATAACACCAGCTGAAAACTTTCTGTCATGCTTACCTGGAGCAGTACTTCATTACAGCTTCAATTCCACTGAATAATATAGAATTACTCATTCCTCCCCTTTATATCAAAAGTTTGGTTTTTTTTTTTTTTTTTTTTTTTTTTTAAATTGCATAATTATCTCAAAGTTATTTTCAAACAGAATTTATATTCTGAGAAGGAGGCAAAGTCAAGCCATTAATAATTGTTTCTGCATAATACTTGTCATAGATTTCTTGGGTAAATCGCTTCAGAATTAGATTTTGCTTTCAAAAGGCAACTGTCCTGGTTTCAGCTGTGATAGTTAATTTTCTTCTTATTAGCTGGAGCAGTGCTGTATTTTGGATTTGGTGTGAGAACCATGTTGATGGCACACGGATGTTTTTGGTTGTTGCTGGGTGATGTTTATGCCAAGTCAAGGACTTTTCAGTTTCTCATGCCCTGCCAGTGAGTGAGTGGGCTGGAGGGACATGGGACATTGGGAGGGGACACAACCAGGACAGCTGACCAGAACCGGCCTAAGGGGTATTCCATACCATGGGACATCATGCTGAGTACACATAAGCTGGGGGAAGAAGGAAGGGGGGGGCATTCAGCATTATGGCATTTGTCTTCCCAAGTAACCCTTATGTGTGACAGAGCCCTGCTCTCCTAGTGATGGCTGAATACCTGCCTGCCCATGGGAAGTGGTGAATGAATTCCCTGTGCAGCTTTTGCTTTACCTATTGGATCGTTCTTATCTCAACCCTCCCTCAGGTTTTACATTCCTTTCCAATTCTTGTTCCTAGACCTCTGGGTGAGGGGGCAGCGAGTGAGCGGGTGCATGGGGCTTGGTTCCTGGACAGGGTTAAACCATGACTACAAGACATATTCTAACTGTATTAAAAGTTTTAATGGAAATCTATTCTCAAAAAAACCCCAACCATCATAACAAAAAACCACTATACCCTACTGCAGGGTAAGCAAAGTCCCATAGATACTGTGATTATGCAGCAACCACATTTATGTTGGATTTTTTATTTTACTAAAAAAAGCATTGTTCTGAAAACTCTGCATATTGGAACCCAGTGAGTCTCTATGAGTAGACACCTGCCTGAGACTTCAGACAGCAGGAAAAAAAATCATTGTAGGTAGTATGCACTATCCAATTTAGTGTTTTATAACTGTATATATTTGCAGATAACCCCCCCTAAATTTTCTTTTTAAAATGAAGATGATGCAGAAATCAGTATTTGAAATTTTGGGTTAATTATTGGATCACGGAGGATTCCATTTTACTGCTGCAGGCCACATGTTGTTTTCTGCCACTGTGTGCTAGTAGGAACTTCCTAAAGCTGTTGCATTAGGAATCTTAGGATTTGCCTAATGCGCTTAATGTGAGAGGAAATGAATTGCCATACTTATGGAAAGGAGGCTTTTGAGCCATCCATCCAGGCTTCCCTGTAGCAGCCAACACACTAGGAGCAGACCCAAGGGAACAGGCAGTTATAAGCCACTTGCCTGAACTTGAAACAAACCCTCCTGAGCATCTTGATGAATCTTTGTCACTGAGATTGTCAAGCACAGGCATTACTGCCCAGACAGAGGCGAACACACCAGAGTGTCAGCCACCTTAGCAGACACTTCTACCAATTCTGTAGACCCGGCACAAATTATGCCAGCGCTTGTCTGTATTGTGACTCCCCTACTCACTCGTGCTTACATCAGTTACCTGAATGATGCATTTGGCAAGGCACCCCCAGGTTCTAGGTCTGTTCATTGCATGTAAACACTTTCTACATATTTCTTTTTCTAGCCTTGGAGCATGGAAAGCTCCAAAATAGTTAGCAGCGCTCTGTGTAGTCTTATGCCTGAAGCTAATGTCATATCAGCTTTACATCAGCACAACTCACTGAGTTTAGTCATGCTACTGTTGGAGTACTTCAGCAGTGGAACAAGTTCAGGCCTTTATAATGAGATGTGATTAACATTTTAGGTGTGGTTTTTTGCTGTTTGGATTACATGTGTTCACACAGTACAAATATTTTTGTACACAGTAGAAATATTTTAACATCTTTTATGCCTCCATTAGTTCTAGTGTAGATTCCTGAGAAACATAAATGTGGTATAACATTATGCTCACAAAAGCTGAATGTCCCCTGATAGACGGTAATGCACTCTGCAGAGGGGAAGCAGCACAGTAACATATAGAGAATTTGCCATATTTCTTATCAACTTTTGACTCAATCATTTGCAGAGCAGTGGAGGATGAAGGACTGTTTAGCACTTGTCCATCAATTTTGGTCTTCATTCTGCTGTAAAATGTACTAGCAGTTGCCAATTCAAGCTAATAGAAGCTTAGGGACTTCTTCTACAAGTCTGTCCTCTAAATAATGCTTGGCATGACTGAATCTACAAGTCTGTCATTTATTATGGGTTTATTTCAGGCATATCTATGTTCATGGCAGCAAAAAAATGTATGTAATTTTTGAGGAGATGCAACAATTGTGTAATACAGTACACTACTGTTATTAAACTTTTTTCAGGACAAAACAGCCTCTTTAAGTGAACTATGTCTGTTGCACCTCAGTGTCTAAACACACATTTTATTACATGTATGCAGCATAAAAAGCACTGTTTATTTTACCCAGCAAATAACTGCCACCCTAAATGAAATATTTAGCATACTCACTCATCTGAGAAATAATACAAACATTTAGCGCATGCTCTATGTTAACTGTAAGATTTTCATTAAGACAGGCAAAAATGTTTAAATGTTCTATTTTCTATAAAACACTTGTACATCTGTACCTGAGAAAAAGTTGTCTAGGAAAATTCTAGGCATAACACTGTGAAATTTGTTGCCAAGCAGCAAATGTCTAGCTCTAACACTTGCAGTCATGTTCCCGTAAAAAATCCAACTAGAAAAGTGTCCCCCAAAACAAAAGTAATGAATGAGTTTTTGCCAGTTGTTGGAAAATTAGTACAGCAGACAATTTTATGGGAAATGTTTTAGTCATTGTGTTACTTTTAGAATGTGTACCCCTGCAGCTGAAAAGAACAGCACCAGAGCACTCAGGAAAACACCTGAGTTTTATGAAGTGTCAGATACTGAAATAATAGAAGATGAAGCCCCTGAAGTGCATCACTGTTCAGGCTGTGGAGGAATGTGAGCTCTGAGGCGGGTGGTTCACTGTGATGCCCAGAATGGGACAATCAGAATTGTGTGGGGCAGGTAGGATCCGTCAGTCCTACCTGGAAGTGTTTGTACTCAAAAGTACTATTTTGGAGTTTGATGTTTCTGAGTTTTTTACTGTTAAGAAAAAAGGAATTAACTGTGGGGATCTATTTGCATCTTGTCGTGGTGAGCTGGGTTAAACTGGGGATAACCAAGCTGTGTAAAGATCTTGTCACCTTCTGTTTCTTCACACAAATGAACCCTGCTTTTTTTCAAGGGCTTCCTATTTAATTCTTGCTGTCTATGAAGACAGCAATGTGTCTGAATAAAAAACCCTTTTCTGCTGCTGTGTTCTGTGGATGACTACCTATAATAAACCTGAAGAAGAGCTTTTACTTGGGAAAATAAATTTAATGTAGGTGACTGTTTAGTATTTCTTTTGGGTGGGTTTTTATTACCTTTGTGATCTCTCATGTTTTAGACTTTCCCAAACCCAGCTGCTTTATCAGAAAAGTGTTGCTTGAGCATAACTGCTCAAATCAGCTATTTGCTGTATTAAAAGAATTTCTGCTTAAAAGAAGTTTTGCTTCTACTAGGAGACATGTAGTCTGAATTAATATGAGTGAGTCCCAAACATTTTTAAGACTCTGTACTCAGCTGACAAACATTACTATCTGATTAGCATTTCAACATGCTGTTCTTCATAATTAAATATCCTTCTGAAAAGTACTATTAAGGTTCCATGATATTGTTTCATTAATGATTACGTATCAACAGCAGATTTTTTGTATAGACGTGATTAATCCTCAATACTTCTGTTTCTTTTTCAAAGAGCATTAATAAGCTCCCTCAAAACTAGATAAATGAATTTTTAAATTATCTTGCACGCTTTCTTTAATATAAAAGCATCTATTCCTGAAAACCTGATAAATGTATACAATGTCTACAATAAACTTTACCTAACAGATTATTACAAGTATCTGGTCACAGTTCAAGTCTTTTGCTTCTTACCCATTCATTTAATTCCACTGAAAAAAAAAAAAAAATTGTTGAATTCAACACCTAAGTTTCATGGCTGAATTCCCTCAAATCTATGCAAGTTACTTCAAAGATTGCAGTAGTAAATACTTTTGTATTGCCAGTTCATTACTGTTCATAGCATACTTTGACCGTTTGAAATGCTATGCATGTGAGGAGTTGTCAGGGCAGTATTTTTTAACAGTCTCTCTTGGAATAAAGGAAAATAAGGTAGTTTAGGGCTCAGTTCTCATTAATTTACATCCCCATGCTTAGCAAATCCAGACTAACAATGTAATCATTTCAATTTATAGCGTGTGTAAACGGGATTAAGCCTTAGGCTTTGTGGTAATGAAAGCAGATGGAGTTGGAATTTTATGCTACATTACCAAAAGTGCTTTGGTCAGATTCCCAAGCATTAATGACCAGTTAAATTTTTTCACTGTTATCTGAGAAACTTCTTACAGTTTATTTTTCTGTTAATAGTTTTTGGTAGCACTTTTCAGATGGTATCTGAAGTGACAACTCAGTCCAATGGATATAATGACTATTTATTTTACAAAGGCTTATGCTCAAGAGTTGCAACAGTTTTTCTTCTGTGGTTACATGTGTCTTTCCTAAAATCCTTCTATTTTCCTACTTCAGGTATTGTTGCTTCCTTTAACACTCCAGTGTTAATATTCTAACAGTAGGTCAAGCAAAGAAAGCTTAGCAATTATTCCTGGTTATCTTTTGCGGTCTCTGACAGAAAAAAAACATAGATGGCAGTAATTGAATGTGTAGTGTTTTCATTGTTTTTACTGCTTATGGTTACATTTTAGTGTGGTAAACTGTGTCTTGATCAGATGTAAATAACCTGTGTAAGTGAAAAAAGGGCCAGTACCAAAGTGTGGAAGACTTAAAGGTGTTAAGTACTGAGCTAACATATACTTACCAAATAAAAGGCCAAACTGCAGTTACAGTTGTGCTGTTGGTGCTGTTGCAGACACAGCAAAGACTGCTTAGCCTGTGTGTGCACCTCTAATACTGGTGGCTGACCAAAGAGCTTTCAAATTGTTGCTAGATATTAAAAAAAAAAAATAATCAAAGTAACAAAAGAAGAAAATCTTATAGTTGTTTTAGAATTGTTGATATGAAATAGAAATAAACACATGGTAAAGTAGAAATTAACTATATTTTAACAGTTAACATGTACATAACTTGACCAGAGACAAGTTCGTCTTACATCCAATAGCAGGTCTGAGAGGTCAGTTTGCAGTCGTGTAGAATACAATTTAGAAAGAAGAACTATTGCAGAAAAAATGATTGACTTTCTATGAAGCTTAATAATGTACATAAAAATTGAACTATTCCAATTTCTGTATGGTATTTCTTAAGCAAGACTTGCACATACCCCCTTTAACTGGAAGATGTTGTGGAAGGTTTGGTAAGAGTTGGCCAGTGTCTAATTAGGAAAATTAATTTTGTATTAAAAGGTAGTAAAAATCAAAACAAAAATATCTACTTTAACTGACTTTGCTTGTTTTTCTGCTCAAGCTGTTCAACAGAAGCTGGGTTAGTTCCTAGAAACTACATTTTTATCCAAGTTTAAATAGATCCTAAAATTATTTGTTACTTTAATGGGGAGCTTGCCCTACCAGAATTCTTTTCTTTCTTCCCACTGAAACACTCTCATATAATAAGCAATTCCAGAATGTAATTGCTTTATCAGAAAGGCTACCTTTATACTCATATTTTGCTATTAGAATGTCTCATGCCTTTCCTCATCATTTCTTTTTATACATATTTGGGGCTATATTATACACGTAGTAAAAAACTCAATTTATTTTAATTTTTATTTCATTCTGTGAAATTTGTGTATCAAAATGAGGGTTTAAGATACGTCATTTTCTATTTTGCCATGGGTGTCAAAATTAGTTACTTTTGTGTACACTGATTATTTTTTTCTCTGTTGAGTTTTCTTAAGATCTGTTGTCTTAATAGGAAATTACATTTTCAAATATCTCTTTTCCCCTTCCTTCAAAACTTTTCTACTTTTTCTCACAAAAAAAATTAATAGGTGAAAGATTTATAATAAAAATGTATTTACTAGTTGCAAATCTTGAAAAAGCTCTTAACCACAGAATCTATTACATGCTACTCACTCTTCAGTTTCTTCTATTTTGAGTTCTTTACAAGAATGAATGAAAGTAATCTGCTTCTTCTCATCAAGGTAATCCTGAATACCATTTAATTATTGCTGGTTACTTGTGGAATACAGCGATAGAATTTGATTTATTATGTGCTGATTAACTTATTTGGACACTTGTGCATTGAGTTCTATTAGCTAGGTTTTAATTTACAAGCTCTAATTCCTTATCTCATTACATTTCAGAGTCAGCATTTCTTTTCCATTCTTTTGCTAAATTTTCTAAAGTTTCTCTGTTTTTCAGTAGTGATAAATTGATACTTATTAATTTAACCAAGTTAGTGCAGCAAGTGGACATGTACTTTTCTAATATGAACAATCTATTGTCTGTAAATTCTGGTCATAAGAGGAGTGATTTCTGAATGAGCACTAGTTAAGTAAAACTTCAAATTAATTTGAAGAAAAGTGTAACCAGAGACCAAGGGCTGACCATTCTCAGTTAAAAAACCTACAAGTGAACTGTTAAAAACAAGTTCTTGCATAGATTTCCAACTATATGCTTGCATATGAAACAAAAATTTGCGTCTCAGGTAACTAAGCAGCTTCTATTAATACATCGTTGCAGTTAAAGAGGTAATAAACGTTTGTTATATTGGATGGAAGATTTCAAAATGCCTATAAACCACATGGTTGAAGAAGACATCTAAAGAATAAAGGCCAAGTACCAACATTATATCATAGGCAAAATCTATTAAAAAAAAAGACATTAAAAAAGAAAAAAGAAAGGGTGATTTTGCAGGCAGCCTTGTTTTTCATTAAACTGTATTTAGTAAATTGCCTTTGTACTAAGGCACATAATACATTATATCCCACAGACTTTCAACCACTTTTAAAGTAAAGGTAGAATTATTTTAGCCTTAAAGTCCAGGTTTTCTGGATATATGTAAACAGAAAGGTAGCATTAGCTTACCTGACCAAGGACCAGGAGACAGACATGCAGAGACCCATTTCCAGTTTCCCGTTTCCAGCCAGCCAGCCAGCCATTGCTATAACCTAAATAATAAAATACTGTCAGTTGTTCTAACTCCATGATCTTGGAGTCCAGGAGAGACAAGGTTGAATGGGCATCCTGTTCCTCCCCACCCTCAACCTGTTGCTACTCAAGTCCTTCATTTTGGGGTGCCAAAACCTCTCATCTCCACTATGTGTTGATACCTCTCTGCACTGTTCCCTGCCTCAAACACAGAAACACATATTGCTCAAGGAAGATGATTCATAAAGTCCTGAAGGTTGTTTGAATCAGGCTACCATACTTTTTATTGCTGTTAATTTAAAAGATTATTTTTAAACTATTTCAATAAGAATTCTCTACTCAACATGGAAGATTATAGTTAAATAAGACTAATACTGCCATCAAACATGAAAGAAAAATAAATGATATATTGGGGATTACAAGTTACAAATCTTTGTGCTATTTACTGTTTTTCCAGTCTAAAGTGCTCTTAAACCATGCCTTACTCTATTGCTTCTGGATATTGTTAGATTCTTATGGAATTCACTAACACAGAGAGGAAACAAAGGTGACTGTGTCATCACCAACAAAAGTTTCTACACAACTTGCTTATCAGAGGAGCACACCTTTTGTATTTGTGCCTGTATTTTCAATTTTGTTTAAAACTGCCAGTATTTCATCATGACAAGATCCTCACCTTTATAGGGAGTCATGGGAGAATAGACCATGAATGAGGCAATGAAGAGACACTACACTCAAGGAAAGGTTTGGTCTGGATTCTGAATTCATTGGCACCAGCCCGAGCATGCTCCAGAAAAACAAGCCTGACTCTGGAATTTTCATCAGCTTCATTTTGTCAATACTTTTAAGGACATCATTGGATTTCTGGGCTATTGGAACACTCTTTTCTAGACATTCCGAATAGAGATGAACCAGGTGGCAGTTATTGAAAATACTTTCTATCCTTTCTGTAGAAGCGTGTCAGTTTTATGAGATCTCATCTGAATGTTTTTCTTTGTTCATTCACAGTTGCTTACTGTCGTTGTCTTTGTGATATCTGTATGTGAAATATTTAGAACCCTAGTCAAGACTATACAGACAGAGCACAACTGTAAAGCTACCTCTGTGTGTTGATATGTAGCTTAAACACTGCCTATATTTAGCAGCGATACCTGGAAATCACACTTTTAGCCAGATCTTTACATAAATAATGCATCAGTGAAGTGATACTGATGTAGTGGTGGTGTGATGATTTTAACTGCAATTTAAGCTCAGGTGCTAATATAAATAAGAATGAACTTTGTTCTATATCTGCTGAAAGTAAAATTGTGTTGGTGTTTTATTTGAGCAGTGTCTGGGAGTGCCTTAATCTCCTCATAAAGCACTTTCATGCTCACAGACTGTTAATGATTTACTCACCTTTCTGGACTGTCTTCTGCATCTGCTTTTTGTTATACCACTAAAAGCTATAAAGTTTTGCACTGATTTCAGCTCACAGGGAGGTACATTTCCAGACTTAAACTCAATATAAGGCTTGTCTGTGTGTTTTTATTTTATATGTGTTAAATTAGTTGATAATGATATTATTCAAACATTTTAAAATTAAAAGTTCATGAAAAATTGGTAACACCACTGTCTTAACTCCATTTCACTAAGCATAGTGGTAGATTCAGTATAAAAGTAGTGTAACATTGTGCTGAATCAGAAATCATAGATGACATCTGTGGCACAGCAAAGTAAATAAGAAACTCAGATAATGAGATACGTAGAAGTAATAGAAACTAGAACTCCTGGCACAAAGGCTTTTTGAAGACTTTGCCAGAGATTTAAAATAATCTGTGTTTAAATGTTGAAGTTAAATATCTACTGCTGCTTAACTTGTAGCCATGCAACTTTGGGCTCTAAGATGTGAGCATCGCAAAAAATGAATGACTAGCAACACTGAATGGATGATTTTAAAGGTAAAAACCTGGGTGCTGCAAGATTTCTTCTCTAAGGGTATGACTTCTCCAGGAATGATGCAAAGTAGGGTGGTAAGACACCATTTATAGTTTCTTTCTTATGTAGTGGTTAGGTGTGAGCAGAATGTAAGGGCAAGAAGTACTTCATTTCAGTGATCTGTATTGCACTGAGATGAAGAATAGTTACAGTATGACTAGACATAGTTGAACTGTTTAGAGGATAAGAACATCTTGGAATGCATCCACTGAGGATGCATTACAGCAGACTCCAGTGAAGGCTGGGTGACAAAACATGCTGTGACCCTTTTACCAACATGACTGCAGAACAAGGTAGAAATCATTTGCTTTCATTTCCAGCAAGCATTCCCAGTACAGTGCAGTAATGCTTAAAGATGTGAAATAAAAAGTTAAGGAGTCACAGTTGAGAAGGTGCTGTATGAATACACAGGAAGAGGTATGCCTTACCTTTGGAAGCATTAGATCTGCATTTCTAGTTTAGGGGGTGGAACTTAGCCTGAGGCAAAATTCTCCCCAAAGCACTGCACTGACATAATAAGGTGGGGTTTTGTTTGGGTTTGGGTTTTTTTTTTTTTCAGAAGAAAGAATGTCAATCAAAATGCTGTTTTACAAAGGCAAAAGGAAGAAGAAAATCCTGCCTGGAGTCCTGACTGTTGGCTTACTGGAGTGCTCAGACTTCCATGGTCTGTATTTCCAAAACACCTGTAAAAGCTGAGGCAATATATGAAGTTGTTTAAAATCTGAAAATCCTGATCCTTGGGACTTCAATCCAAGACTTCAGTCAGGATCTCTATTTAACTAACCTGGTGTGGAAAGAAGTTGGATTTCCACTCCTTCCTCTGTTTTTCCCACCGTTTACTATTTGTATTCCACATTTTACTCTGACTGAAGACAGGAGTAATTCACACTGTATTTCTGAATTATACAATCCTCAAAAACCCAAACCTCCTTTTCCTAACTACCATGCTATGTCATGACACTTTAAAACACCTGTTCCAGAGAAACCTTGGGCCCCCAGGTTGAATTTTGACCACACCGCTGGGTTTTGACCACACTGCTGAAGACTAGCCTTTGAAGTGCAGAGGGGCTTGAGCCACACAGTGTATGGCTACCCCATGCCCTTAAGGTGCCATTTGCTGTGCATGCAGTTTCAGTCCAAATTGTTTGAAATATTGTAAAGCTGGTTCCCTCTTCTCCAAGAGTATCTGTGGCCCAGGTAGTAGCCAAGAAGGAATGAGCCCTGCTAGGATTGTGCTGAAAGTGCAGTTTCTTCACAATTTCACAAGGTTTTCCCTGAAGGATGTATTCTAGACCCCACCTGGATTTTCTGTCAGAAGCAGCTCAGTAGTTTGCTTTGGAATAGAAATTGAAAACAAGTGCAGTGGCTTGGGACCTCCCAGTAAATGAGAAAGCTCTTTGGCCATGTAGTGGTATCCAAACAGATTGCTTCTGGACCACTGATAATCCCAAACTGAATTTACTTTAATATGAACTTCATCTGTTTCCTACTTCAACACACATTTTTCATCAGGTTTTTTTTTTTTTTTCATATGACATAGAAGTATTTATTTCCAGCTATTAAACCCTTGCCTCAGAATTATTTAAGCTTGAGGACTGGACTTTTGAGGAAATGGTTAACCTGTCTGGTTTCTCATAATCCGTAATCTGTTAAAGAACTGATTGCCATTTATCTGTTTAACTGTCAATGAGAAGCAAAAATTAGCATCTATTTGAACAGGCTGAAAAATGATCACATTGCAGCTTCAAGGACTATTAAACAGCTAAAACTACCACTTACTTCCCCAATCCTTTTCACTGAATATGCCTGCATAAAAAGCGATGGGAGCTGCCAGCAGCAGAAGGGGTATCTCCCCTGATGACAGCAGCTCCCACCTCTGTGCAGGAAGGGTTATCCCTGAAGTGGCATCTAGTAAGTGTGACCTCCTTAGACAGGCTAGTGTGCTGAATGTGCTAGATGTGTCACTCAAGGCAATGTTTTTGGTGTTCATTTTTAGTGGGGAAACTGCAAGCAGATTCCTGACAGAAAGTAGCAGAGGTTCTGGTTTGTTGTGGTGATCCAGTTGTTTTGAAGCTGAGATGTGGACTACAAGCACAAATTCAACTTCAGCTTTCTGCAAACATGTTATTTTAATTTTGGGGTAGTAAATGAACACAGGCATAGAGCTGTTGAAACGGTCTTTCTTTACAGAACGAAGTGATCACTGCAATGATTGCTAGCAGTTGTCATTGTTGGGCAGTAGTTAAGGTTTACACTGACTTTTAAGACAGATTGATCAGGTCAACTTGTCATAAAACAAGTGCAGGCAATAAGAAAGGATCCAGCATTACTTCCTAGATATAGAATAAATAACTGGTATCCATAATAGAAGTCTTTGGAGAGGCAATCAACATGCAGGGACAGGGAGCGAAACCTTGCATCAGCTGGGGGTTAGGAGTTCAGTTCTTATCCCATCTTTACCAGACAGATGATTTTTTTAAGTCCATGATCATTACCTACTCTGTAAAAATACAAACAGTAACTCACATTTCTTCTAAATATATTTTTGTATTTTGAGGGTAAGAAAATGAAAAATCAGGTTTTCTGAAGTTTTTATTTTAAACCAACAAGATAAAATTTGAAAACAACAGGATATTATTAAATTTGTTCTCATAACAGGAGGATGAGTTAATAGAGTCTATTAACCTCAGAAAGGCTAGTAATAAGAAATTATGACAGAAGCAAGGAACAAAAGGGAATATAACTTTATTGTGTGGAAAAGCTGAGTGAAAAGTCACAGGGCAATGTAATCATGACTTTTCACACAGAGTAAATAGAAGAAACAATAAAGCTCAGCTGTGAGAGCAGATAGCTGAAACAATGAAAGCCAGCTCACTCCAAACACGTGGACAGGTGTGAGAGGAAACTGAGTAGTGGGGGCTAAATATTGATACAAAAATGTGATAGCTAAGGCACTGTTTGAGGGAGCTTTGGAGCAAAGATATTGCTATCTCAGTCAGATTAGTCTTGATAGAGTGTCTTTCAAAGGAAATGCTAAGAGATTCAGGACAAAGTGCTGACCAAACGAAGCAAGGGATTGTGTGCAGAACAATTACTCAAATTCTAAGGGAAACAGCACATCCATGCAGTTTTTGTAGGTATGCTCAAGGAATGGCTTTGTAGCAATCCTGCTTCTATCTTCTGGTTCTCCACCTACTGAAAAGTATGAGTGAAAAAAAAAAAAATATAATTGCTGAATCAAGAAGATTGGTTAACTGTTCAGATTGAAAGGCAGAAACACTTTTCCAGAGAAAGAAATAGGAAGTGAGTTTAACAATTAAGATTCTCAGTAGTCATCATAAGGAAACTGAAGAAATAGCAACTGTGCACCAATGTGAAAAGCCATCAGTGACAGCACAGAGTGCTCTGACATCATCTCAGAGTCTGTAAAGTGTTTTGTGTACTTGTTATCTTCAACTCTATCAGTGTTGCTATGAGCAGCAAGTATTTTAGGACATTATGTTTCGAACTTGTGTTTTCCATACCTGTAAAATCATGAATGTTAGACAAAATTCAGGAAAGGAAGTAAGTTTATTTTATTTCTACCACACAGGATGCATTATAGTAATACAACTAAATACAATTTTGTATTTATATGGATTTTGTCTGGTGGGTTAATGTTTTTAGGTATAAATACTGTTTAAACTTGCTATATCAGACTGTAGTTGATTGTACTTGCATAATGCAGATGACAAACACTACAGAAGTTGGATGGAAGGTATTTTTCATCTTCTATATTGAAGAGCAAAATGGATGACAACTGATCCAAAATACGTAATGCAATTTTTGTAACTTCAATAGAAGTGACAGCCAGAAATGCTCCTCACACTGAACTAGTACTCTATTCTTACAGTGCAGACTTATGAACTTCATCCTTTATTATTACAAATCCAATCTAACGGGGTTTCCACACTTTCTACAAGCAAAAAACTCTCAGCATCATGACGGGGGTTTGGGAAGTTTCTCATGATCTATTTTTCTTCCTGCATCAGCTCAAACAGCAGGTGGGATGAAAGGTTTGCAAGGAAACTGAAACACTGATAAGAAAATCATGTAGCTGTGCTATCCAAAGAATAGGTCACAGTTACATTAGCTAAGAGAAAAAAAAAAATAAAAAAAGGAATATTGACTACCTACTGTTTTACGTTAAGTCCAAAAAGGAAATGTCAATGAAAACCATCAAAGTTCACGGGACATTAATTGGCATTAAAGTGTGGTAGGCGAAATTTAATAGAGGGGGGAAAAAAAAAAAAGAGAGAGAGAAGAAAACCAAAAAGGCAAAAAAAAAAAAAAAGATCAATTGCACCTCCTTGTGGTGTATAAAAAGAGTGATCAGTCTGACACGGTTTTTTCGTAACGAGACAATGAAAGTATTTCTATTTCAATATACTTTAGAAATTACACGAGGAAAAAAAGCCTCACTCAAATGCCTCTCTTCAGCTGCTGAAGCAGATTACTGCAAAAATTGCATTAAATAAGGTAATTAATTGGCTATTTGCATAGGAATTGGGCTAACGGAGATCTGTTTTCTGAGCAATATGAATGTGTCATAATCAAATATCAAATATTGTCACTGTTACATAAAATTATGACCCAGAGGCTGACTGCACCTCTACTCTGCCTATTATTGATCCATTTCAAGAGCACGTCATGTTCTTTCCCCCCGTTTTCTCTTTCCTGCTTTTAAATGTCTTCTTGCATAGACCTTCTGCTAGAGGGTGTTTCCACTATGGTGACAGCCACAGGGGACTGTAAAGCATATAAGGTTACATTTAGGCTGCATACACGTCCACAGGATCTTCAAGGATTGAGTACCAATTTTACCTTGCTTTATGTTAGAGACTATATTCTCTATAGTCATGCTTTTGCTACTGTTTCATTTTCGAAGCTGTGGACAAAACAAAGATGCAGCAAGATATCCCCAGACAACTTGTTCCTTTCCAGTTGGGGTGATGAACCTGAGCAATATTTCTCAAACCAAGTATGTATTTCCATGAAGTTGTATGGGAGAATCTTTTAGCTGGACATGGCTTTATGAAGCTAAATGTCTAAGATCTATAAATGTAATTAAAAAACCACAAACAAACCCAAACCTCCCCAAAACCATTAAAAAAAGAGAAAACCCAGCTGCTCTAAGGACAGATTAAAAACAATACAAAACAAAACAAAACAACAAAAAAAGGACTTTTAGGAGCTTTCGAGCTCAGATTTTATGTATCCTGGGGTTGGGAACAGCTAGGAAGACTTCAGTAATTTTATCTGTGTGTTTCTATTCTGTTTGCTTATTCCACTCAAGACTGTACCAATGGCTTTGGTTTCAGACTTTTCTTTAGGAAGCTTATCTTCATTTGAGATCATTTGTGAACACAAACATAAAGTGATTTTTAAATCTGTAATATATTCTTGGTTTGAGTAATCTCCTTATATTCTATTTTTTTTCCAGCAGTACAGGTATAAGCCAGGTGAAGTCTATACTTCTAATATAATTCATTAAGATTTTCTGAAAAATATTTCTGCATTTATAGAAACTTTCTTGCATGAAAATTAGTTCTATGGCCTGAGAAACAAATAGAGAATTCAGAAAGTGGTCAGGCAGATTATAGTTCTTTCTTTATTATTAAATATTGTTACTTGGAAAAGTAACTAAAAAATGCTGATATACATTCGGTACTTCAGAATATTCTTTCTGTTTTTCTGAACCATTATGTTTTTTATAAAATACTGTAAAATATATTCCGTGAATAATAAAACTCCACTTTCAGAAAACACTTGCATTGCCTCTACATTCTCTTTATCTGGAATGCTTGCTTTGCAAGTGATCTTTTCTGTCATTTCTCATTCCCCAACCAGAAAATCCGAGCGTTTGATTTTCACAAACAGTAACTATGGGGAGCATGGGACAGCACTCTTGCTTGGCATAGAAGGAGGACAAGGGCTTGAGCTTCCCTGAATTGCAAACTGTTGTATGCATTCAAAGTAGGAATGAAATGGCCTAGTATTAAGAAACCTTCAGATAATGATTGATGCTCATAGCTATTCCTTTGTTGTCAAATCACAGCCAGAGAATGCCAGGTTTTGCCATTCGGGAGGAGATGCAGAAAATGACTTGTTCTATGGAGGGGAAAACAGAAGTCCTTGCAGTCCTTTGGTACCCCCAGCTGTTATTATCCCCAAAATTTGCCTTACCACTGGCCACAGACCATGACAGCAAATATTTACATATGCTGACGCAACTGTGTTCATCCTTCCTGCACCTGCCCAGAACTTCCATGCAACTGTCATCAGGCTCCTCAACAGCTGTGACAAAAGCAAAGCTCCTCACATCCTGCCTAGGCACGACATTCAACTTGTGATGACCTGACACCATTCCCAGAAGGGTCATGGCAGTTTTTGATACTCCAGCAGGCCCTGGAAACTTAGCTTTCAGCCTAGCAATCAGGAGCAGAGCTTTCAGTAGAAGCACTGTGACATTTGGGAATGCCGTAACTGAGAGTGGCCTCTTTATTTTGCTGAATTACTGCCGTGCTTTGTAATGATTGAAGTAGCAACACACTATCTGTAGCATTTATTTCCATCTTTATGGATGTGCAACCTCCTGTGTGAGGAAAATCTGGTTTTTCTAGGTCCTCTGTTCACACCAGGAAAATGTTTATACATTAAAGAATCCAACACTTAAACATGTAAAAACCCTCTGCATTCAGATTTCATCACACAAAATTTTTGGAAGGAAGCGGATGCCATTTAACATTTTGAATATACAATCCTAAATCCACTGGTAACAAGCCAATAAGATAAAAAAAGAATAGCTTTCTGTATTTTATGAAAATGTTCAAAATCAGAGAAAATTTGTTTTTTCTAGTCGCATTTTTCATACTTTTTACAGAATACCAAGTTTTTAAAATAATTGATTTTAGTATTTCTATTCTAGAAAAGGAGATGTGTTTCAGTACAACAAATATAGAATAAAACCTAGAAATGAAATAAATAAAAGTAATTTAAAAAAATCAATACAACCTATTTCCATCAATGCAATAAGTCAGTATGCTTTCTCACTGAAATCCTGAAAAGGAATTATTTCCTAATAGAGTATACCTCCATAAAAGAAGTAGAACAGAAAAAGGAGTGACACTGACACATGTTCACTCTTTATAAATTAATAATAATAGTTGCAAAGAGCATATAGATTGTATTTATAATACTGTATTTCTTCAGCGGTTAGACTGAGTAAGACTGGATTGTTTATTTAAATATTTGTTTATATATGCTTAATCTATTCATATTTCTACAATTATTTGATTTTAATAATTTGCTTCACTCTGGATAATGTATTGATCATATTTCTTCTGTGCTATATAGTTATAAAATGTTACTTGTTGCATGAGACCATATAAATTTAGAAATATTTATACAAAAATTATTAATTTAGATTAAAAGGAAGGTTTGAGGAACTTGTATTTGTTGATGTATTTGTTACTTAATGTTAATTTGTTAATGTACTTGTTACTTAATTCTGTAATGGCTTGTTATTTTGAAATTTTTATGGTTTTCTAGCTGAACTGTCATATAATAATAGCAAAACCTATAAATCTAGCATATGCTCACGTGTTTTTGTCAAGCAAGATAATATGGTAATGAACAGCAATTTCAGCAGCACTGAGAGGAATAATAATTCATGTAACTAAAAAAAAGGAGAAAAATCAAAGAATATGTAGTATATCCTTTGGAGGTCAATTGCCTATAGGAACAGACATGCTTCTGACGCACATTTGAGAGTTATACAGTGGAAAAAGATTCAAGCAAATTGTTCATTATTTAATGAATATTGTGTCCCATCAGCAACACCTTTATGTTGTGAGGGCAGCTGAAGTTTATCACAAATTTATTACTGACTGAGGATCTCTTTCTTTGTGTTGCCTGTATAATCCTGTAGTTTTTCACCTGATAAAAATGAAAGAAGTAGATAATATCTGTAAGTCCAGCTGTTACTTTAAATCTGCAATACGCCTGTGCTTAATGGTAGCTTCTGCTACATCTCCTCTTCAAAAACTGTAAAATTTATGTTCACAGGCAAAACTGTCCTTCCTTTATAATTTTTTTTTTGGTAGTGTAAAATAACAACAACAAAAAATCATAAACAGAGATAGATTTTACTTTAGGCTGAATGCAGGAGTTTGATTATATTTTTAGCTTCATAGCAATATGGAAAATAAAGGCGACTTCAAGGGCTTCATGCCTTGAAGACACTGTCTTAAAGCAGGATGAATTTTATCAAGTACAAGCAGAATTATGAAAAATACTGGCAATAGCTAGTTTTTTCTTTTATTTCTCATACAAGCATGTGTGCTTCTTAGCTGGTCTGTGTGTGCCATGACACACACTGTGTTGAACACTTTTTTTATTTCTGAAACTATCATATGCAGAAATTTTCACAGCACTGTTGCACAGTTATGAGATGGTAGAGTTGCTTGTATTTGCAGGTGTCTCTAACTATAAAGTGGAAGAAGGCACGTAAGAAAAGGATGAAGAAACCTCTGGTCCAACCCCTTGGCTGATTACTGGAAATTTGCTGCAGCTTGCAGGAGGATATCCTCGTATAATAGCAAGAAAATTAAGAGACAAATATGGTGACGTGTCAAACAAAGCTGTAATTCATCCCAGTGGTAGTTGTGCATGGCATTGACATATTTAAGCAGGCTTCAGAAACACCAGGAGAAAGCACTGCTGGCAGATCAGATCTTTACAGTTTTTCTCTGACTGAAAACTAAGGATGTATGACTTTCA
Source organism: Falco cherrug (assembly GCF_023634085.1). Taxonomy (NCBI): domain Eukaryota; kingdom Metazoa; phylum Chordata; class Aves; order Falconiformes; family Falconidae; genus Falco; species Falco cherrug. The sequence goes on along the minus strand of NC_073720.1, from coordinate 39,347,405 downwards.
ATAAGAAATATAAAGAAGGATGGAATGTCCACAAGGGGATTGCAAAAAATGCCTTGAGAAAGCTGTCATCACACTCTTGTCTACTGCAAGAACAGGTACACTTTGAAGTTTCAGAGAATGAGAGTATTTAGGGACCTATCAGACACAGTGAGTAGCTTTGGTCTTGCTAGTTTCCTCACCAGATGTATAGCGAGTGTCTTCTGTAACCTGTGCCTTGAAAAATGGTACAATCAAAATTATGGTAAGTTGCTCACAGTTCTTTATGTCATCCATAAGGTTGTGCAGATCTTTAGCTGTAGCAATGCTGCAGAACTTTTCCCTGCTTTTCATCATCTTCCTGACAATAAACATCACTTGTGTTCAAAACAAGGAAAGGTTTCATGAACAAGAGTGTTCAGGAACATTATATCTCCTATGTTCAAGTGAGGTTTGTTCTTAGTTCTTCAAGAACTCCTTAATTTCAAATAAAGAATTTTAAACTTGTAACTTTTTTTTTTTGTGTGTTTTGGCTTTATCAAGGAGTTGTGGGGTTAGTGTACTGAAAAAATTCAGCATCTCCTATTTAAAATGCACTTTTTATATCTCCTTCCTGTGTTAACAAATAAACAAATAATCCGCATATTGATTGCAGAACTGCATTTGAGATATTACTGATACTCTGATTGCACTATGTGAAGACCAAAAAAGTCGAAGTGGGGAAGCAACTTTGACAAATGAGCAGATTGATTCCACTGTCAATGACGTGGAAGCATATCTGGGGCAGTTATGCTTATATTTCAGAAAAGTATGGTTTTCTTTACTACTTTGTCAGTTATTGGACTCTTCAATTTCTTCCTCAATTCGTCCTTCTTTCATTGTTTGAAAGCACAAGACAGCATAGTAGGAGCACTCTGACATTTTAACATGTTCCAGCATCCTTAAACAGAAAAACAATATCAAACAGAAAAAAGAAGTTCTTATAGTATATCCTAACCAGAACTACTCTTTTACAGCTAGCACTGATGACAATTCTTTTAAATACTTCCTTATCTTAAAAAAATAAGTTAAAACTAATTTTAAGCATACAGGTGGAAAAGGCAGACAAAACAGCAAATGGGTTGAGTTGAATGGCAATCTTGGGACTATAGAGATTGTAAAACAGAAAAAGATTTCAGGTTAGGAAAAGCTGTAAGGACACTGATAATTTTATTGTCAACACTCAAAAGTCAATAGGGCCAGTATTCAGTCTGGACACATTTACACACATGAGCAAAAAGCCCTGAATAGTACACTAGGCATGAAATGCACTAACCTACTTACAGTCCTGCTAATGACTTATGCTTGTAACTCCCACTCACAGCAATGAGAATTTCAGCTGAAGTTTAGAACAGAGCACATGCAATTTGAAAATTACACATAACTGGAAAACATTTGAAAGGCTAACAAAGGGATTGATTGAACAGAATAAAACTTGGACTCAGACAAGTTGTTGAAAACATGCACTGTCTAAATTTACAGTCATTAAAATATTTAAGTAGGTAAGTAAGAAAATCAGGCTCCTACCCAAACAGATTAGACTGTGCGGTAATTTTCTGTGCTCTTAAATAAGTCTCCAACCAGCAACAACAAGAAGAAAAACAACTCTCTGCAATTGCTTTTATCTGTTTTCTGTTCATTTAAGTGGGATCAAATAGACAGTGAGGGGCAACAAATTTAATGGTACCAGAAGTTATCACTGTATAGCTAATTGACTGCATATCATAGGAAAAAATCACTATTACCAGCAGTCTTGAATTCCACTGGGAATGTAACCAAAAATGTGCTCCAGAGCCCATCTGCAATTTCCTTAGACAGTTACCAGGACTTCTGAGGGCACACGTCTGGCAGCCAGTGGGAGCAGAGGGCTTTTCCCGTGCAGCACGTCTCCGGCCTTACACTAGACTGTTAACATCAACAGAGTCATGGAATCATAGAACAGCCCAGGTTGGAAGGGACCTCAAAAGACCACCTGACCCAACCTTCCATGAGAAATGGAACCTAGATGAGGTTATCTAGCACCCTGTCCCATCATATCTTGAAAACTCCAGCAATGGGGACTCCAGCCTGTTGCTGGGGAGGTTGTTCAGTGATTGATTGCAGAAAAATTCTTTCTTATGCCGAGATGAAACCTCTACTGGTGCAACATGTGCCTCTTGCCCCTTGTCTTCTCCACGTGGGCACGTGGGTCCTTTTGAAGAGAGAGTCTTTGTCCTCTTTGTAGCTGCCCTGTAAGTACTGAAATACTGTGATGAGGCTTCCCTGAGCTTGCGCTTCTCCAGCAAGAAGAGACCTAATTCATTCAGTCTTTCCTCATTGGACAGGCTCTCCAGCCCTTTGATCATCTTTCTGCTCCTCCTTTTACCCTCTCCAGTCTTTCTTGAACAGTGAGGACCAGAACTGGACCCAGTACTCCAGGTGCAGCCTGGCAAGCACTGAATAGAGCGGTACGATCACCTCTCTATCTCTGCTCATAACCCCCCCTGAGGATGCAGCTCAGGATCCTGTTTGCCTTGGTTGCTGCAATAGCACTCTGCTGACTCCTGTTCAGCTTGTTATCCCCCAGGACCCCCTGCTCCCTCTCATCAAGGCTGCTCCCCAGCCACACAGGTCGTGGCCTGTGCTGGGCTCTTTGGTTATGTCATCCCAGATGCAGGACAGACTTACACTTTGTTAAACTTCATACAGTTCTTGTTAGCCCACTCTCCCAGCCTGTCCAGGTCTCTCTGAAAGACAGTTTTCCCTTCTGACATGTCCACCTCACCACCCAGCTTAGTGGCATTAGCACACTTAGTGAGGGTGCCTTTCAGTCCTGTCATTCAGGTAACTTATGAAGATGTTGAACACTGTGGGGCCCAGTATGGATCCTGGGGGAGCCTGCTTGTGATAGGCTGCCAGCCTGAGTAAAAATGCTAGTTCTTTTAAACAGAATTATCTTCAAAATTGTTCCTTTCATTCAATGACTGCCTCACAAAATAAGGACGCAAGGTCATGAGTTAAAATTGCACCAATTCTTCCTTTTCTTTGTTACTTGTATTACTCTGTCATATTCTGTACAGTTGACATATAGAGAATACGACTTGTGTGTTTTGTAGGGCAAACACTGAGGACTATACCCTAAGGTTAACAGTCCCACCTTTTCCAGTTTCATTTTCACGTTAACAATATTAATTACACATTGTACCACTTTTCTTTTGCTGTTAGAGTGTATTAGAGGGCTACATTAGCTGACTTCTCTTGGTTCACTTTCTAATTCTCTAAAATAGTTGTGGCCTTCAAGTAAACAAAAAAAAGAAAGTGTAAGTAACAAAAAAAAAAAAGAAAGAGTAAAATGTGCCTATTTTATTGCCAAATAAATTAGACTTCGACAGCAAATTTCCATTTAGAAGCCTTGTCCTCTAGGAAGAAGCAAGCTACTGTTATTTGTTTCAGGTAATGTCTAAGGTATTTGGTTTTGTTTCTGTGTGGTGAACAAGATAGCATTACCCTGGATTACCTGTTTAAAAAGTGCAAGATTTTCACAAAAAACTGCAAGGAAAAAGTTGAAGGATGAGATGAGGGGAAGCCAGGACTGAAAAGGAGTTCCCATTTCTTCTCTTGCGTCACAGTCAGGCCAAGTAGGGCCAGACCTGAGGGAAACCTGTTTCAGTGAAGAGCATCCAAGCGGAGGCACATGTTTCCACTAACGATAGTGACCGTTTCAGCTGAGGTGATTTTAAATTTAGGTACAGTAAGATACAGTTCTCTAGAAGATGAACAGTTCTGCCACCACACAAAGGCATGTTTTCTGTGGAACATGAGAAGGAATGAAAACTGTCAGAAATTTGCCTTTAATGTTTTAAAAATCATAAATGAATGACTTCACTGTTTCGAAAACATGTGTCTGAATTTTAGCTGGCAAAAACCATAGACTTTTTTAGATAGATGTTATTAAAAACCACTGATATTACTATTCCTGTCATAGATAACCATTTTCCCACTCTCTTTTTGCAAAAGGTGTGAGGGCAGTCTAGTGTAAGATTAAAAAAAACCCAACCCTGTCTAAATTATATATTCTATCAGTCCAGCTAACTTAGCATCATGCTGCCACTATCTTGCATTCTTACTGTGAAGCCTCTCTTTTTTTTTATTAGAATATCTTTTCCATCATTCTATATAGGGAATAAGCACATAAGAAAAGATGAAAGCCCAGAACTATAGAACTGAAACAAGCAACAGTCAGAGAGCTGTAAAATTAGTATTGGATTAGAAGTAGAATGTTAATGCTTCCTTTAAGGCAAAATATTATTTTATGTTAATTTTCATGAATGCTTTTTACATCTGCTCAAATGAGCATAGTAGAAATACATTTGTCTACTGAGCTTAAGATTTCTATGTTAGCTAAAAGTTAATTCAGTGGCAGATCTCACATGAGAGAGAAAGCACATGAGACTGCGAAGGGTTAATGTGAGAGCTGCAGATACCTGAAAAACATGAAAGATTTGAGAACCTCACATATGAGCACTGCATTTATCTTATATATAACCTACCTTACGATGAAAAGAGTCTCGTTTATAAAGCATCTCTGTGTTGTAACAATACAGAGAATGTCAAATTTCTTCTGGAACAGTGATATCAAAAAGGATATATAAGGTAATACCAGAGTTTCGTCAGTGACAGAGACAATGAGAAAGCCATTGCCAAGGTGGACAAACTAACCATCCTAGGAACTGGTGTGTTTCAGGCTGGGTGTCCTGGATAGCTAAGATCAACAGATGAGATGTGCTAAGGAAGAGTTTTCTAGTTTTCCTAAAGAGTACTTGTCTTCTGCAGCGATGGTTCTTCCCTGGTGAGGGAAAAGTATTTTTAAATGAAGTTTCTAGATAGTGTGATTTTCCTAAATAATGATTATTTCTTTATTTTGGTATACCAGCCTTTAATTTGATTATATATACCTTTTTTCATATTTTTTGTTTGTTTTTTTCCATGTATCTGAGGAACAGTATAATAAAATTATCAGGGATTTATAATGCTGCTGTGATGTACCACAATGAACATCTTTTAGAGGGGCAAACCAGGAAAAATTTGTACGATACTAAAAGTCAGAATTCCTTAAAAATAAAGTGGATTTTTCTTTCTTTTTTTCTTTTCTTTACTTCCTCCCCTCTTGCTCCCCCGCACCCCCCCCCCCCTTTTTTTTTTTTCCCCAACCGAGGACACATGTCTTAAATGACATAAGTACCCTTTTGTCAGCTTTGGTATTTAAGTCCCAATTTTTATCTTGCTTAAACTAAAGGTAATTTTTTTTTTTTTAAATGCACTAAAATGCATTAATCCCTTCCAAACCAGGAAGCAGTTTGGGAGCTGATAAGGTGAAAGCTGGTATTCTTTCAGTTTAAAAAGCAGAAAAGTATGAGAATTGATGGAAAACAATCCAATTACTCACCTGTTCTCTAAGACATTAGTAACTAAAACCTACTTTACCTAGTACAATTTTCATTTTTCAGTTCTTTTAATAGGATCTAGATATCTTGACTGTCTTAGTGAGAGACATGTTTTTGCATTTTTAGCTTCAGAAATACAATTAAATATCTGGCCCAAGGAGATGAGAAACAAATTGTCAATTCCCTAATCTCAGCACATCCTTTACTTGAACTATTCTTACAAAAATAAAATGAAAATGAAATGACATTTTGTTCTTACTCTTATTTTTGTCACTTTTAATATATTGGTTAATTTAATTAAAGTATGTATCAGCTGCTATTTTAAATGCTGTTTGGTGAATAATTCTAATTAAATTAAATTCCCAGCCTTAATGTTGACATTAACAGTAAGTAAAAATCAATTGCCTAGCAAATAAATTAATCTTTTTCTCTCTTGCAGAATTGAAAACAGATATAAAAGCTAGCAAGTTGACCAATTGCGTATGAAGCCATGAAACTGCTTCAGTAAACTTGCATAGACATGAGATTAAGTAAAGGAAGGAGTCAGACATTTAAAAAGGTTAGGAAAAGAATAATAAGAATTGTGTCAAACCTTCATCACAAATATAATCTCTTCACATAAGGGTTATTTAAATAGTTAACAAAGCTAACCAATAAAGTTAATTTAAAAAGTTATTTCTTTTTGGACAGTTTATTTTATTTTACACTACTAGACATAAAAAATACAATTGCTTTACAGCTTTACAGATTGAATCTGCAACACAGTTCAAAAAACTACTTTGACTCATAACAGCTCCAGTTCATCACATGAATTACATTCTTTAAAGCCGATTTAAAACTGCCTTTACCATCTCATCACTAAATACATCAAAGTTCTTACTGCAGTAGAAAATCAATTGGTTGTCTATGTGTGCATCCTGCATATAGCTTGTATATAGTTTTAACAGATATTTTGGGTTTTTTGTCTCCCTGTTGTGGTCTGACACTGGTCCAGTCCTGTCTAATTCTTGGACTTATTGTAAATGGTGCTGCATCCTGGAGTGGTATGTTCATACTAAACGTACACAGTCACCCTCTTCTTTACCTGCTCTAGTGGTTTTTCTCTTGAGCCTTGTCCCCCACAATGCATCTATATTTTAGTGACATCTATGTCCTTGTTTCTTTTCTTTTGAATTCCCTTCCAATGGTCTTACTGCAGAAAAGTGTACTAACAGCTTAATTGAAACATGCCATAAATACATTAATGGTTCTCAGGAACAGACATTGTGTTCCCAGTAGTACATATTTAGAACACACTTATCAATCTGTTTGCATAAAAGCACCATCATTGGTATGCTTCATCTGTAGAAAGTGTTCTTTCAGATAGGTAATTCAAACTTAGAAGCATCACATAATGAAAAGACATGCAGTTTAAAAAAAAAAAAGAAAAAAAGAAAAAGTTTGTGGATGTTATCTTCTGAATGCCACGTAAGTGCTGGAATAAAACTTGTTTTCAACTTAGCATATAGGCAGTAACATTAGGGACTTGACTCAGTTGACTGCTGCAAATGAACCACTCATAACCCCAAGTACCTATCTTGAGAACCAAGAGTGCACATGTGGTATCTAAACCTGCAGTGTGCATTTTCTTCCAGGAACTTGATATCATCGCCTTCAACAACCATCTGTTAGAGACAAGTGGTTGTCTTCGACAATAACCACTGCCATCTTCACTTTCAGTTGTTCCTTGATTGATTAGAACTATGACTTCAGATTTTATATTTTTAAGTTTTCTTCATATCTATGATTGTTTTTCAATAAAAAATGAAATTTAAGAAAAAAGGGTGAAGAGTTAAAACACTTACTTACTATGGTACAAAGCCAGCACTTTAAAATAACCACTGAACAGTACACTGAAATGGGACAGAGTAAAGTTAATTTTAGAGGCTTGTGCTTCACAGAAGAAAATTACCCTTTGGAGCCAACTCTCTGTGTATACTGCTTGTAAAGACATGTTAAATGCCCCATTTTAGACAGTAAAAACTTAGTGAGATGCGTCCCACCCATGTGCAAGCAAATTTATACCTGATTGACTCAAAGACTTCTCTGTTTAGTTGCAGAGTCTTTCATGTTATCATAATGACGGGAGTTCATTTGGTGTTTTGGTTCTGGTTTTGCGTGTTTTGTTTTGTTTGGATTTTTTTGTTGTTTTGGTGTGGTTCTTTATTTTTTTTAAGATATCTTTAAAATATTTTTAAAGGAGTAAAGTTTTCAAAACACTTAAATGGCTGCCTAAGTTTTCTGATATTTACTAAACCATGAGCTTTTATTTCTTCCAATTCATTTTCCACCGCAGAGATACTACAGAAAGTGCTTTTCTGCATCAAGCTTTCTTTCCAATATCCCTCTCTAAAATGGAGACTTTATTTCAGTGTTAGCATCTCTCTTACTGTTCCTTTGTTCTTTGGTAAACTTAAAAAACCAAACACAACACAACCCAAACAAAAAAATGCAACCAATGGTATAATTAATAATTACCAAGATAAATATTTTATGGTCTGTTTTCATTACTTACCACTGAGAAAATTTTTGTACATTGACTTGGCATAATGGTTATTGTGTTAAAGTCTGTGTAGGGGAAATAATGATTTCAGGCAATTTTGGGGCTATTCACTTGGAGATCCAACAACAGCAATATGATAAATGCATTATTACACTCTGTTTTTTGTTGCATCACTAAAGTGTATGTCTGGGTCACTTTCAGCAGAGAAAATTTGATTAAAGCAGTTGTTTACTCTGATGTTGTCATGCAGATGAGACAATACTTCATTTGTATCCTAGTACTAAACAGGAAATCTGTGTATCCCAAATCATAAGATATATGAACACAATGAAGTGCTGGAGTCCAAAGAAAAGCAGTTAAGCTGGTCTAGGCAAGGGTCTAGGGAACAAGTCTTATGAGGAGTGACTGAGAGAACTGGGGTTGTTTAGCCTGGAGAAAAGGAGGCTGAGTGGATACTTTATTGCTTTCTACAAGTACCTGAAAGGAGGTGGTAGCCAGGTGAGTGTCGGGCTCATCTTCCAAGAAAGAAACAATAGGACAAGAGGAAACAGCTTCAAGTTGTGCCAAGAAAGCGGCTGAGGGACCATCCCTGGAGGTATTTAAAAGGTGTGTAGATGTGGCGCTTAGGGACATGGTTTAGCGGTGAACATGGCAGTGTGAGGTTAATGGTTGGACTTTATTACCTTAAATTTTTTCTCCAACCTAAGTTACTCTATGATTCCAGTGTACCTTTACTTGTGATAGACATCAAGGGCCATTAAGATGCATAAAAAGATTTGTTTGTAAACAGGAAAATGGATATACAGATGCAAAAATAGAATATGGTTATCCTTGCATACACAGAAAGTGTGACCATATAATTCACCAGTTAGCAAAACTATGTTATTCTTTAATGTAAATGTGCTTAAGGGTTACAGGTATATACCTGCAGGAATTTGTATGTAATTCACATTGAGATTTGTTCTTTGGAAAAAGGTCTGCAGACAGACACTACAGGACATAATCCAGACTAATCTCAAATCCCTTAAGAATAGATAGGAAAAGGAGGGTGCTTTTTAACACATTTAAAACCATGTGGTATGATACATAATACATAATATAGTACCTTGATTTCCATTTTAAACTTCTGTGTGAGTTCCTCTGGATGGTGGCTCTGTCTCCTCAGAGTATGTTGCAGGGTTTTCTGGAGAGTTCCAGTAATTATATAGTCACATACAATAAACATATAGCTTCCTAAATTTTGTAAATTATAGTCATTCAGACAGTTCAAAACTGCTCTCCTTTCCCTGCCTAAACTGCCAAAATCAGGTTTTCTGTTGCATAATCATAGAAACAGGAAGCCAAATATTTGAAAAAGTTTTTCTACTGGTCCTCTCAGAAAAGCTCAATGTCTTAAATTCATGCAATGGATATTTTTAAGTTTTCTTCAAAAGAGGTTACTTTCTTCTGAATTCTACATTTGCTGTTGCATTCAGTGCATGGCTGCTACATTTTGGGGGGATTCTGGATGTATCTACCTTGGACACTCACTGAAACATTTACACACTATATGCAAAAGACACATGACTCAAAATGATAAAAGATATCAGAGAAAAGATGAACAGTGTGGTGTGAATGTGGAAATCATATGTTTACAAGCAATGACCCAGTATTAAAATTCAGATAGTAATTCATTAGAATGCACATAACTGAAGATGTTTTATGGGATACCTTATGGCATGGCAGCAGTACGTGTCTAAACACCTTTTACTGCTGTACTGTGCTTTCCTATATTCAAAAGTGAGTTGGCTGAGGATAATTAGGCTTCTCTGAATTGACAAAAGGATTTCTCACCTGTCAAGGCTACATGAAGACAATCTCTTTTAATCCAGTTAGGGATTTCCCCTGTCTGGATACAATCAAACACAATTTTCTCTGTTTCAACATACTCTAAATCAGACTTTGTTTTCCCAAGATTTCTGAAAAGTGTCATTGAGAGCTGTACCCTGTCATTCAAAAAAAAAAAAAAAAAAAAAAAAAAAAAGAGCTTGTAAAGGAACTGATTACTTAAACCACAAGAAAGATGCAATTACACAGAATATGAGGAAGAAACATCCTGTAAAAATGAAAAATGTAGGAAGAAAAAGATGCTGATATTGTAGCACACGCTTGCCAAGTAAGCTTATTTCAGCATATTTTATAATAGACTGGATACAACTTGAGTAATCCAGTTAAACTGAAATGTTTTCCTGCCTTTTGTGGCTGATTTTTCTAAGTTCCCTGATTTCTTTCTTTAGAGAAATGTAGAGTCTACTTTGAGCACTCCCCCCCTGCCCACTGCCCCCCCTCCAGTATATGTGGAAATTACATTGGCATTCTTTAAAATGTATTTTCTCTAAAAACAATTTTATCTGTATTTTTTTGTATTCATTATTTTTCTGTATTACTTCTATCTTTGCTTTATTAACTACCCAATATACCTTTTGTCATCCATAGGTTCATTTCCATTAAATACTTCATAGGACAGAATGTCAGCCTGAGCATTATTAAAGGCTTCTTTCCAATCAGCCCTTTCATCCTCATTCTTCCTGATAAGCTGACTGATGTACTGTTGTGCCCCAGGGACATCACAACATATGGTGTGAACCTACCATGGATCAAAAATTAAATCATATTTCCTGTAAAGCTGTCACATTTGTATGTAAATCATGTAGTTCACACAACTGGAAGGATAGAAAAACATGTGTTTTCCATGATGCCATTCCCATGCTTCACTAATTTATCTTTTAAAATAATGCCAGTTAAAAAGCATGCAAGTTGGTCTAATAGGTTTTCTGTAGGCTGACTTGCAGTGCAAGTTTATGGTTCTTTAATTCCATGTGTTGTTCTGAAAATCTCAACTGCAGCCTTTAAAGCAATGCATACAAAACTATTTTCCCAATTCTTTAAGACAATAACAATAATAAATAAAACTGCACTTTTTTTCCTTATTGAACTTTTAAGAGAACCCAGTAAATAATTTCTCATCTTCGCGGTAACTGAGTTCTTACCTTCTTGACAAGAGTTTTCAAGAACATCAGCACTGTGATTTGAGGTTTCATTGCCTTGTTACAACTTCTTTCACTTTGTAAGAGCTCAGTGACTTCTCTCTCTCGTTTCTGTAAAGATTCCTGTATCTTTTGCAGCATGTTGTGTGCTTGCCAAAGATTTCCCTTTTCGATTGAACATTCAGCTTTTTCTTCATTGGCTAGCTGGGTGGCAACAAAGATAACTTACTGCTGAGTCAGGATCTAGATTTTCATTCCTTTCATATGAAATTGACAAAATTTTAATGAGCAAGGTAGAGCAAAACTGGAGAAAAATTGAAGAAATATAAAATAAGGGCTGCTTGGTTCCAAAATTCAGAATACAGTTTTTATAATTCAAAGAGGCAGATCTTTAAAAGATTTTCTAATAAAGTTTATACTAATATTATAATGAGGAAAACAGCACACTATCAGTGGTTCCCCTAGAATAAGGATTTACTTTATTACTGTGGTGTTTTAATAATTCCTCACCAATTTATCATTCTCAATACTTGCATATATTTGCGCATAGTTTTTATTATCAGTTAGTTCCATGGTTTGCTTCAGCCTGTGCTAGAATCACTGAATGCCTTTGAAATACCTGCAATAATCCTAAAAATGTTTCCATTTTCCTGCTTACTTGTTCTGTTTTTAATTCTACAACCTCTGACGCATCTGATTTTTCTCCTTCTTTCTTCTCAGAATTTTGCTGAAGAATTTTTATCTGGAAATGCATGAGGTCATGCACTCTTTCCACATACAGACTGATGTTGTGAAGTTCCTGCAAAGCTGAATTGAAAAAACAGTTACAAACAACTTAAGCATTTCTAATCTACAGTTCCTAGAATATTGTCTAGGCAGGCCAAGTTATCTCCCTTTAAAAATCAAGAATTTTTAATGAACTAATAAATTTTACTAATCAAGAATTCCATTTTTTATTAAAATTCAAATAATTTTAAAAGGCGTGTGCTTAGTTTTGTTTTAAATTTCTAAAGGGAAAGCTACAAATGCTGAGACAGACCTACTCAAAACTGATGCTGACTGTAATAAGCCAGTTATGCTAAGGAGTCTGGAGTCATGACAGATGTTATTTGTAGCTTCAGCATTCCTTTATTATTCCATGTGTGGCACATTATTGCAGTGGAAAAGGTTATATTGACTTCAGCTGACATGCACCTCAGTGTAAACAGAAAAACAACAGGAAAGAAAACAGAGACATCCAGAAATAGTGTCTGAAATATGAAACTCACTCAGTATGTGCTGGGTATAAAGATAATCTAGTTTTTTACACAGTTTTTCTAGAATCCAGCCCTGTAAGACAAGAAAAGGAAATATCAAGGAAATGAGTGTTACCAATTCTCATTATATTTCCTTGGGGAGAATAATCAATAGCAGTGAATTAATGCTGTTGCCACCTATAGGCACAGCTTACACAAATGGGCTGTTATGCAGTAATTGGCTGTTCTTAGCAAAGAAAATACAGAAATAAAACAGATACTTCTCAGACTCTAATGTTTTCACAAGAGCCTGTACCATGCTTATATTTTCTATAGCATTTGTCCACATTACTGGAATGCAAAAATTATTGAGGCTCCTGAAGCAGTTGAAGAACAAAAGATTTTGGACACACAATCCTAAGGCAGCCATGAAGAAAATGTTGCATGTGTGAAATCTTAACAGTATTATTTGGTCAAATAGAAGATCTTCCTTCTTCCTATGAGTCTTAGAACGTTGTATCTTACTCCTTACTCTTTATTACAATATTTTTGCTACATTTCTTTGATTTATAACAATTAGGTCAAAGGATTTGTAAAAGCCATGATTTTACATGGTTTATCAATCAGGAACATAGTATTATTGCAATAGACATTGTTAAAAGTGTTTGAAAAGAGAGAAAAAAAATCAATACTGGTGCTATGCCAAGTTTAATCAAAGGTACTGCTACATCATTTTTAAAAAACAAACCCCCAAAACAAACAAGAACAAACACAAACCCCAGCTCTTTCTCGAAACTTTCATTCAGAAATGTTACAGAAATCTTCATTCAGTTTAATAAATACAAAGGAGAACCTGGCTCTGAGACTCCCTGCACCCTCTCACCACACCACAAGGTTAGCTAAGTGAATACATGCCTTGGAGTAGTGCAATGAAAATTTACTGTTATAAAGCAACATTGAAGATCTGCAAAATTACAGAAAGACTTGCACATACTAAATGAAACAGAATACTGCAGAAAATAACAATTATCAGACCATGCTTACAGATGCTATCCATAAAAAACCAACATTTTTTTCTTTTTTGATCTCTGCAGTCATTTCATCTCTTTAGTACATCAAAGTTGCATTATTACAGAGAAATCTGGAAAACCTGAGGAATTTCAAGCACATCCCTTTTTCCTGGGAACTACCAAGTGAAGTAGTTCTGCTGCTAGGTCAATCAGTTGCATTGCAGTGTTGTAGTAGCTTAGATGAGGTAAAGGTTTTGTTGATCTTTAATGCTAATTGCTAAACAGAAAATACCCAATGTGCTTTACCGTTATTTAAAAATTCTTCAAAAGACATGAAATATGAAATGAGAAAGAGAAATTACAATTAATAAATTTTAGAGGAAAACATGATACAGTATGACCAAAAAAATGTACATAATACTCATTGGTGTTTAAGGGCTGAAAAACTCCTTTGGTACTCTGAAAAAGAGGCAGGCATGTGTATAGCTGAGCAGTCTTCGCTGATTTGAAAGTACCTATCTAAAGGCAGACTGTAGTTTCCATGCCCCTTAGACTTCCAGAAACAGCTCACACTGGAAGTGGTAATGAGAACACTGTCCAGATCCAAAAAGAAAACCCAAACTAGCTTTGTTTACCTTTTCTTCTTCCCATTTCTCTGTCTGTTGCTTTATTTGGTGAAGAAGGTCTTCCTTCTCTTGGATCAGTTGTCTGTTTCTTTCCCTCAGGCTCTTAAGACAGTAGAATAAGACAAAAGGGTTTACAATCACTATGCCACTGCTTCATTTTTCAAAAAGGCCTATATTTTGAGGCTTTTTGTTCCACACATGTTGAGAAGTGATAACATTTGGACCAGGCTGCTAAGTCCTGGGGATCTCACACAAAAATAATAAAAATTGACCAATTTACAATGACCACATGCGACCAGAGGTGGTCTGATTCTAAAGACGTTCCCTAGAGGCATGAATGTGTTGAACCTTTTCCTCAGTAGTGGAACAGAAGGAGGAATAGGTTAAACCTTAATACCTGTTTGTCACCAAAAAAATATTACACATCCTATACATTCTGTGAATATTGACACTTTCTTTTCATTAAAAAAAGCTATTTCCAAGTGCTTAAGCACAGACAGTAATGGAAAATCCCACACAGTTTTCATCAGGGGCGTGAAGGTAAGCCAAGGTATGAAAACTCTTTTGGTAACATACTGTGTAAGATGTTACTCATGTCCAGAAGCAGACAGATATAGTTCTGTATTAATTTCACAAACGGTGTGTCTTCATTTGACTGTCTGACCCTAAGAAGAAAACTTTACTTATACAGCCTGTTCCTTCAGCCTCTGGAAGTACCTGCTATTCTCAGTCACACGTAAAAACTGTACTTCTTTGTTACCGTAATTATATCTTGCTGGTGTGTATTGCTCTTGCTCATCAGCTCTTGGTAAGCTTCTAACTGGGATCTCAGACTGCTCATTTTCTCACCATAATGTTTATTTATAGTACTTATAGTCTGCTCCTGTATTACAAAAGATTGAGACAATGAACAGTGAGCAAAAACATGAAAGCCAAGCGTGATAAAGAGAATGGTTTCCACAACAGATAATACTTGGTTCTTTTTCTTCAATGCTTTTTGTTGTCTGCAAACTTTTCTTATTGATCATAGGAGGTTTGTGCTTTCACCCACTGCAGACTTTGAGCAAAAATTGCTGCTAAAGGAATTTATCTTTTCTCTGGTTTTCTGCAGAAGTAAAAAAGAAAGCCTTTCTGAAAGCAGACCAGAATTAATTCCCTGTAAACATAGCTAAGCAATTTTAAAGAAATTAAACTTTTATCAGAAAACAAAAGCTTGGATAATAATAAGCAGAGAAGTGAAACAGCTGCTGCAAGAAAAGGTTTCAGAACAGTGTAGCTGAAGATGATGTGGGTAATTTCATATTTTGGGAGAATTACTGACTAATGAAATGCAAAAATGCTTCCACTAAGGAAACTGAGGCACTATGGTCACAAGACTGGCATCTCTAGATTCTGATTGTAACTTTGCAGGAGTTTATAGGTGGAGACATTCTGCAATTCTGTAAACAATGTTGAGAAAATATTACAAGGCTAAAGCAGAACAAAGTGTAAAGTAGAGAAGAAAGTACCCACGGAGGAAGAGGCCATAAAACTTTCCACTTTGGCAATGAAGGAAAGCAGTACAGCTTGGCACTGCCATTTACAATGACATAATTCTTGAGGGGCACAACCTACATAAATACAAGTGTTCCCACCATGCAGTCAGTCAGTAGAGGAAGGTAGCATTTAAGGTAGATATTTAGTACACAAAAAAAGTTTAGAAAAATCTATGCAACTGTGCTAGACAAAAAGTAAAATTGGATTTCACAAAGTTGTAAGATCAAATACACTTACAGATACACTGGCATTATTTCTAGAGATTTAACATGGGTACCTGAATGCAGATGTAAATGTGAATGAAGTAGATTTTATCCTTCTGTGTAATTTTAACTAATGGTATGACACAACAGTGCTAATGCTCCAGAACATTTACCTGTTTTTCTTTCCTTATATTGTCTAGTTGTCTGATTATCCTCACGTGTTTTTTTTTCATTTGGTGCATGTCTTTTACAATCTGTATAGGATGAAGGAAATTATCAACTAGATAATAAAGCACAAGCAACTCCAGTTGTAATTAACTATCAAACAATTCTGAGATACATTTCTCAAAATGATAGATACATTATAGTGAAGAATTTGATCTTGAAAATAGATAAGTAACCAAGAAGGCTGCAGGCAAAAGCTTTCAGGCTTCAACAACTAGAAATTATGTTATGCTATTGAATAAAAATCTATTAGTGACTTGAAATGGATTTTCTGGTCCTAGTATTGCATCTCCACCTCTTCCTTTTTACTGCAATGACCTGAATTGAATACAAAAGGCAGTCATTACAATTATTCTAAAGTTCTTGAATAACAGCATTGTGAAGCTTATTTCTCAGAAAAAATAATAAAAATGGTAGTCAGTAGAAAAGATTACATTTTTGCATTTAAGAGTTAGATAACACAAATTGGTTCAGAATAAACTCAATTTCTGTTTTGTATTCCATAGAAATAGTTTGAGAACTAGCAGAACTGATATAACTTTAACATGTACTACATGCATTTTTCATGACTAATAAAAACAGTTGTATACATAAGTGACCTTTTTCCTGTTTGAAAATGAGTCATTTAAGCTTAAAATTGCATCAGGATCTTAGTGACTGTTTTATTCCTTTTGTTTCTAATCCAATTCGTAACAGCCACAAAAGGAAAATTCCACTATCCCCGATCCCAGCTTCTGCCTTTTGACATACTTGTCTGGTAGGTGCAATGTCAAATTACACAACACTGATACTTGTGCATCTTAAGTAAGACTAACAGATACTGCTGAATGAATTATAGGAATAATGAACAAGATTATATGTAAACTATAAAGATTATAAACATCTAGAGCTTTTCCAGAGGTTTCCTTGGTTTCAGTTCTTCATTTAAGCTTAATATGATGCAGATTTTGCTAACAGTGAGCAGCTCAGCTGAAATAAAACTGAAAAAGAGAAAAAAACCCATTTTTTTTGTAGTAACTGATGCATTATTTTTAAACAGTTGTGGTTTTGAAATATACTGTTCTATTTATCCCCTCATCAACAACTATTGTAGAAGTAGAGGAATTTTAAAGAGACACAATTAAAAGGTTAAGACACAAGAAACCCCTCTTCTAGGAGAAGACTGAAAAGATCCCAACAGATTTATCCTTCTTATCACCCACAGAGCTCTGAGTCATCTTAATTAGATTGCTTCAGATATTTGAACAGCTAGCTCAAGGGTCTGTAGTCTGTAATAGACAAGTCACCACAGAATTTTTTTGATGCATAGCAAAATAACAAGATTGCAAAAGCATATTAATCCCCAAGAAAACAGGATATATATATAGGTACACGCACACATACACACACAGATGCTGCATAATATAAAATAAACTGGCTAAGCAGAAAATAAAAAAAAATATGCTAGTTACTGGTACCAGAAATATTGCAATAGCAACAAAATCTTACACTGCAAGTCAAAAGCCACATCGAGAAACATGATGAGAAATATATGGAAAGGCAAGAGTTTTCTCCATGTACAGTTGCAAGGGAGGTTTCTGTCTTTAGACACCTACCGGGAACATGCAAATTTGAGCAACTTAATATCTGAACTTAACTTAAGATATCATTTCCATTTTAATGTTGGTATTTTTATGTCAATATTCAAAATGTAAGTGAAAGCTTTCAAATATGAAGAATGAACCTATCTAAGCAATAAGATTGTGTGATTTGAATTCATATTATGATAATTATTATCACAGTAATTTTAGTATATCCTAGGAAAAGAGACACTTAATGCAATGGCATTTTTTTGTATTGTAACTTATTCATTCATGCCGGGGTGCTTTTTTGGGGGGTAGGGGGTGTTTGGTTTTGTTTGATGGGTTTTTTTTTTGTTTGTTTTTACCTTGATGATAGATAATGCAGCTAACTTGTAAGGAATATATGGTACTTCTTGGGTTGTATGGTCCTCCAGCTCAGTTGCTTTGTGATCAACATCAGAACAAACTCCAGATGTGTTCAGTTGTTCTACTGTGTTAACAAAAATTACTTTGTCAACTTGAAGAATAGAACAAAAATGCACAGCAACTCCATATGTACATATTACCTTCTAAAATTTTTATAAGAGACATCTAGTTTTAAAATGTACCTTTTTTCTGATAACAAAGAAAGTGGACCTTTGGGAGGAGAATTTCAGCAAGTCTGACCTGTCAGCTTTGATCTATGGAAACCATCACACATAGTTATGTTGTACGACAATTACTTGTCCATGATTACTCTGATGTTAATTACTTATGTAAACTTACATCATTAAAATGGAAATTGAAAGTTTAGGTTATAAAAAAAATAATGCAGAAATAAGCTGCTTCTTAAGAAAACTGGCATTTCTCACAGCTAAGAAGAGGGCGCTTTAAAGCCTCCTTCAAAACTACCTTTTGCAAGTTGTTTATATGAGAGTATTATATAAAATTTTAATATTTAATTTTATCTTTTTTTGTTAATTAAAAACTTATCATTACTTTTTTTTTCTTTTTTTTTTTAATGAGATCTCTCTGGCTTAACACAATAGGTGGCTTTCTATTAGAAAAATATTTTGAGTAACATGATCCTTAACTAAGTATCATAATTAAGTAACAGGTGTATAAGGTTGAAAGAGACTGATCTTAGAATGTTAACTATATATATATATATATGTATAACTATAAACCTAAGCTATACAACTTCACAGAAGTCCAAGTGACACAATAGCATCCAATTAAAGCTCACATAGAAGAGAAATAAGATAAACTTTCCTTATTTATGTAATACATTATGTGTTCCAGAAAGCAAACTGGAATTATAATTGCTATATAAATATACCTTTTTCTAGAGCTCTGTTTTCACTCCATCCAATCAGGGAATTCAGAAATGACCACTTGTTTATATTCATTCCAAGTCTGTGCAGCCATGAGTTTCCCTCTCTATCTGTTAACGAAATCAAGGTGCTAAAATCAAATGAAAATTGTTGCAATGATGCACTGATTCATTGGCTTTAAATGTGGTATGCACTTATTCTGTTGGAACCAAAAGAGTTTTAAATGAGTAAAAGGGATACAAAAAGATGGGAAGTCATTGAGAGAGCTACAAGCATAAGAAGGATGTGATACTTGTCTGAGACTAGAATGGTTCCACTTAATCTTGAAAATAGAGATATATTGAATGCAAAGGCTGTACTCCAGATTTGTTTCTCATCTTCTGTAAAAATATTTTCAAAATAGATTTTCAAAAAATTACACAACTGGATTTTGCCCAATATCTTTGAAAATAAGTGTGTGTGTGTGTAGAGACAGGGGTGGATTACATATGAGACATATCTGATCCAGGTTTATTAATGATAACTCTGGGTGTGTGCAACAGTCCTGCTGAGAGAAAACCAAGCCACAACACCCAACATGAGCAACTTCTTCAAGTGTTCTGGTGTGCAAGGGAGAACAGTGTCTGAAAGAAGTCTTCTGTCTCTGAATTGGTCAAAACAATTACCAGAAATTAAGAACTTTTGTCCATTGGGGAAATAGAAATGTATAGCTTCCTTTCCTAAGATCCTGAAGAAATATTCGTTTACTCACATGGTGCAGTGATTTTCTACGATCAAATATCTATCTCTTCATATTGCTTTTATTTGACATACTGTAACAGAATGTACTGTTTTAAAATAGAGTATATCCAGCTACTAGATGGAATCAGCAGATCCTGTTCCCATATAGCCATAAATGGGTTGTTTTTCAAAAGCCAGTTTTGATGATTTATAAAATACATAACTAAATAAATGTGTTGAGAAAAGTACCCTTAGCTCAACTTACTCTTCTTTCTGAATGAATTATTTTAATCAATATATGTTACATAAATATATATATGTATATCAGCTTTTGTTCTGTGAATTATGTTAGTGAAGAACATGTTAAATTATATATAGATTAGCTACTTCTTGAAGGACTTGACCTTTCACATCTATATCCTTCTGGTTCGTATTTGGCTTTCCTAGACACTATCTGAAACCACAGTTATTCTTGAAAAAGCCCTCCACATAATCCTACTTTAGGCAAAATTAACCACTGGAGCACGAGTGCTTGCAGGTTAGGAGTGTAGCATCTGTCTTCTAGGATAAAGATTAATCTTAACTTTTAACGGAAAACAGACACAGATACTGTTTCCTACTGGAAAAAATGCATTACTATATCACCTCCTGAAATTCCTGCAAGTTTCCCCTTTAGTCAATAGCAGCCCATTGGGAAGAAAGACAGTTGAACCGCCTTCAATTCATGAATGCTAAAACTCAGTCCACGTGTTCTTTTTAGCTTAGCATCTCACAGAGCATGTCACTCCCCAAACTACTTAATACTTTTTCACAATTCTTGTGAGTTAACTCATGCAAAACTCTGTGGTATGGCAGGGACAAGACATCTGTAACAGTTCTTTCCCTTTATTTTCAATGCCATCAATCAGACTGGCTCTCAAAAGGCATTCAAACCACCACAGGACCTTGCAGTTTAATTGCTTTGGAATGTAATCTTCTGCAAACAAGAGGTGTCTCCTTTCTCACTTTACAACTAAAATCAAAGCACATGGCACAGGCTAGGCAGCCACATTGCTGTTCTGAATAGCTGTGGTAGTATTTTTTGACAGTTTTTAGAGTCTGGTAAGTTGCACACCTTGTTTTAGAAGCTGCAGGTCCAGAACACATAAATTTAATCCTCCTCTGTTGACTTTGGGTTTAATGAATATAAAGCCAATACGCATCTCTTGTATATGAGAGGCTTGAGGATCACTTCCATTACCTATATGCTGAATCATGACAGGAACTCTCCCACTTAGTCCATACTTACATTCATCCATATTCAAGCTATATCAGCACTGATAATGCAATATGGACTATATGCTTATGCAGTTCTGCTTCTGTAAGACTACAATATAGTAATGTGGTACCAATCTGCCCTTTTGTGGAAAACAATCAATTACACTCTCATCCTGAACACCTGAGGCACAAAGTACTCCTTACCCTCCTCAGGTGTGTCTTCAATCATAACACTTCTAATCACACATGAAGGATGTTCTTGTATCTCCTCTGAATAATCAATAACACTGCCTGGTAGAGGAACAGATGAGTAAATGGTGGTCTGTGGTTTAGTTTCAGTATCAATTCTTACTGAATCTTCATGTTCTTGGAAGCCTGAAGGGATAGCTTTTTTCACCCACAGTTCTGGAAAAACAAGCAAAGTAATTGTAATAAATACTAGGAAGAGGTATTCAGTCAAGACTCTTGAAAACATGTATAATGAAACAAGATCAGATATGTAAGATCTGTTACAGATATGTAAGATCACACATAAAAATAATTTTAGATAAAAATATTACAAACTGTCAGCTGATTTAAAGTAAAACTGGATGAGTTTCTTAGAAACTGATTAGAGCAAACACATAGTCCAGAGTAGAATCGTAGGAATTTTCTTTCTGTCTCATTTGAAATCTAGTATGATTATGTGATTTAATCTTGGTTTGACTGTCAGGTTTAGCTGAAATGGCAGCCATATCTAAGTCCATGAAATAAAGTTTCCAGAATTCACCAACTATGCTGAATAAGACATGCTAAGTCTCCTGCAACTTCCATCCATAATCACATCTCAAACATATTCCTCCAGCTTTTGGCCAGCTTCTGTTTCTGGATCTCTTTAAGATGTCTGCTTTCTTGTTACGCCCAGCTTCTACTCTGTCCCCACAAGAGGTGTTTCTTTTTGATGCATTTCAAATAAAGCAAAATGATCTATTAGCAGAAAGTAATCTTTTTTTGTTTGGTTGGTTTTTTGTGCATTTTTTGATTTTTTTTTTCTTTTTGCCTTGCCAGACTCATAACTTCCATAAAGACACTACTTTTCCAGCTCTTCATGGTGTATGGAACAGCTAGACATAAACTCCCATATAAGGAAGAAAGTAAGTACTTTATTCTGAACCTGTATACAAAGACAGGCTTTTGAGGAAGCAATCAGAGCACATACAGAGGAATTAAAATCTAGGTGGCTAGAAGTTCAGCAACTGAACTTAAATCATTGCAGAGTTTCTAACTACCTAGCTATGGGTCTCACCATTGATATTTGCTCACTGTCTGTCAACATTGCACTAAAAAGCATAAAGCATTTAAAAACCTGGCTTATGCACACCGAGAAGGCCTTAAAATTACACTTCCAGAAATAACAGAGGTCATCAAGAGTTATGATGTTGACGAAGTAGTTACCAAAAGTAACATGTACTGGTTGAAATTGTATATATCTAATGAATATGACAGAACATTCTCATATAGCAGACTGAGAAATGCAGCTTGAGCATGGACTGTGCTTCCGAAGGATAAAGGTTCCTCACGTGACCTTCTTCTCAGCTAGAATGGATAATAACATTCATGGTAAAGCTCAACACTTTGATAGTTCCTAATGCTCTGTTTAAAGTTTTCCTGAGTTCCTTTCCCATGGAAAAAAATCATGAGGAATTTAATTACCTTCTTTCTTGCATGGGTGCTTTTCAGAATGGAATCTATTGCATGTGACTACAGAACATTGAAATACTGCACACCAAAGCACTTGTCAAAAATTCCACTCACAACTCCATCTTGCAAAGAGCTTTTCAGATTGCCATTTTACCCTCATGCTTCAGTGTATCCTGTAATCACTGCAGCTCTCCATTTTATACAGAACGTGTAGCTTAAACTTTGGTTCACCTGTAGCCTGCACATCAGTCTCTAATGCCAACAGACTGTTAATTTTATTTTTGATGCTTTATCAGGATAAATAAATAGCTATTCCTCTCCTTGTTCGTATTTCCTTTCTTTGTTATGTGTAAGTGGTTGAAATTAAGACCTTTTTGAGACATGAGAATAGTTTATCACTGTCGACTGAAATTCCTAGGGAGAAAGCGTTTGTCTCCCAGGGCTTCATTAAGAGATTTTATCACTCCCCCTAGATGGACTAAGTTTGGCTGTGAATTTCTTGGCCCTCTGCTACTTTCTCTCCATAATTATCTTCACAATTCTAAAGAATCATACAGGATTTTCATCAATAATGAAAAAGAAATAGTCTTTGCTGTGTTCTATTAAAGTTGTGGGTTCGTTTTGTTTTTTTGTTCCCCCCACCTACCCCACCCCACCGCAGTGATTTTTGGCCACCAAAACCACAAGATGATTGTATAATATTTCAGTTTAATTTATTTAATAACAGTAATTGCACTGTAACAAAGATGCCGTTGGTTTCACTAATCCTTCCTTCTATTACCATTACCACAGTTAAGAACTTTTTTTATGTTTCCCCAGCCAATTTGCTCAGTAACACTAGGCAAAGAAGCAGCACAAGAATATGTTCATATATATGTATATCAGCTTCTGTTGTGGTTTAATCCCAGCCAGCAGCTAAGCCCCACACAACCACTCTCTCACTCCCCAGCCCCAACGCACCCTCCAGCATGACAGGTGAGAGAACTGGAAGGTTAAAAGTGATAAAACTTCTGGGTTGATATAAAGACAGTTTAATGGGCAAAGCAAAGCAAACGAAGCAAAATAAATTAATTCACTACTTTCCATTGGCAGGCAGTTGTTTAGCCATTTCCAGGAAAGCAGGGCTTCATCACATGTAGTGGTTACTTAGAAAGACAAATGGTACAACTCAAAAAACTTCCTCCTCCTTTCTCTGAGCTTTTATTGTACACAATGTCATATGTCATGGGATATCCCCTTGGTCAGTTGAAATCAGCTGTCCCAGCTACTTGTGACCCTCCAGCCTACTTGCTGGTGGGTAGTGTGAGAAACAGAGACCTGGACACTGTGTAAGCGCAGTTCAGAAATAAAACATTGCATGTTAGCAACAGTGTTTTGGTCACAAATTCATAGCACCATACAGACTGCTATGAAGAAAATTAACTCTATCCCAGCCAAAACCAGTACAGCTTCCAAGCAGCCTGAAATGTAGGTGATACTGGAATGGAAGTTGAATGAAAACTTACTGAAACTGGAAAGAGAACAGTAGTTTCAATCCAAGTTAAATGTACTAAGCACTTAAACTTACCTATGCAAAACGTTGAAGCATAAAAACTCTGTCCAGAAATCAAACTGATGTAAACCTAGTTCTGAGTAGGAAGTTTGACAAAAGCTATGTGGAAATACAGTATTTCACTATGAGAGCGAGACTGAGAAGCACATTCTCTTATACCCAGAAGCACTGTCAGAACAGTGAAGGAAGCGTCAGATAAATATTTCTAAATATATTTTCAGCTAAGATTAAAGATGAGAGCAGCTTTAGAATACAGCATTTTCTAGTAAGAGGCTTGTGTCTGTAAAGAGAGAAACCTGTCACTTGTGTAATTCTACTGTGGTCGGGATCCAAACAAGGATTTTTCACGCTCTTTTTTTAATAAATAAGATCACACTATAAAGTTCCTTGATTTATCATCAGTTTCAGGTCTGTACCTCAAATAACAGTAATTTAGAAGGAAAATGCTAAACCTAATAGACTTTGATGATCTTTTGTTCATACAATCACACTGCTATCTGTTTTGACTTAAGCTGAAAGTCCTTCTTCCTTTATGGCCAGTTCAACTGGCCTGCAATCTAATGGAAACAATGCCCAGAAAACTTAATCTCATGATCAGAACTCAGTGGAAATGAAAGTACTTTCACAATTCAAGAAGGTATCTAGTACAATTATTTTAGGCTGTAACATCTTCATTAGGTAAGTGCCTTACTTTGTACTTGGGAAGAGTCTCACCACATAAAAATACATATGAAACCACATAATTTTACTGACAGTGGATTCAACCCCAAACTTTTCTTTGTAAGTAAGGCATTCCACCAAAGACTTCTGGAAGGAAATATCTATGCTTGGTGTTGCAAAGCAGGACTTTTGATAGTGGATGCTTCTAATGAGCAGTGAGAAAATACCTGTTTCATCTGTATAGTAAGAATGCAGACAGTAATCAATAATACAGTATTAGAAGTAGTTTGGAGGTTTATTTAGCCTGCAGTCATTTCTTTATAGTATTTTAGACATAGCACAACTAGCTTTGGGGTTTGGATTGGGGGATTTGATCATTCTACAAAACTACATATTACTAACCTTTCATTCCCTGAGATCACAGAGTCAGTTACAGAATGGTCAGGGCTGGAAGGAACCTCTGGAGGTCATCTAGGCCAACCCCCTGCTAAAGCAGCTTCACCCACAGCAGGTTGCACAGAGTTGCCTGCAGGTGGGTTTTGAATGTCTCCAGAGAAGGAGGCTGCCCAGCCTCTCTGGGCAGCCTGTCCCAGGGCTCTGTCACCCTCAAAGAAAAAAGTTTTTCCTCATATTCAGACAGAACTTCTTGTGTTGCAGTTTGTGCCCATTTCCCCTTGTCCAGTTACTGGGCACCAGGAAAAGAGCCTGGCCCCGTCCCCCTGACACTCGGCCTGAAGATACCTGTATGCACGATGAGATCCCCTCTCAGCCTTCTCCAGGCTGCACCAGCCCAGCTCTCTCGGCCTTCCCTCATGAGGGAGATGCTCCAGCCCCCTCACCCCCTTGGCAGCCCCCCGCTGGCCCCTCTCCAGTCGCTCCCTGTCTCTCCTGAACTGGGGAGCCCAGCGCTGGGCACAGCACTCCAGGTGCGGCCTCAGCAGGGCAGAGCAGAGGGGCAGGACACCCCCCGCACCCGCTGGCCACGCTCCTCCTGATGCAGCCCACGCTGGCAGCGGCCTTCTTGCCCACCAGGGCACACTGCTGGCCCACGGGCCACTCGGTGTCCTCCAGGCCTCCCAGGCCCTTCCCCGCAGAGCTGCCTGCCAGCAGGTCAGCCCCAGCCTGTGCTGGTGCGTGGGGTCGCTCCCCCCCGGCGCAGGACCCTACCCCTGCCTTTGCTGAGCTTCATGACGCCCCCCCTGCCCCACTGCCCAGCCTGCCCGGGCCCCGCCGAACGGCAGCGCAGCCCCCGGGGTATCAGCCGCCCTCCCAGCGCTGTACCACCAGCAAACTCGCTGCGGGCACGCTCTGCCCCTTCACCCAGGGCGCTGGGGGGTGGGCTGAGCAGGACGGGACCCGGTGCTGAGCCCCGGGGCACAGCGCTGGCTGCGGGCCCCCAGCTGGGCTGCGCCGCTGGTCACAGCCCTCTGGGCTCTGCCATCAGCCAGGTCTCAGCCCACCTCCCTGCCCACGCGCCCAGCCCACCCGGCCTGCGCTCACCTGGGGCGGCTGTGGGAGACAGGGGCAAGAGCCTTGCTGAGGGCAGGGCACACAACACCCACTGCTCTCCCCTCATCCACCCGGCCAGGCGTTCCAGCACAGAAGGCTATCAGGTTGGTCAGGTGTGATTTCCCCTTGGTGAAACCATGTTGACCATTCCTGATGACCTTCTTTTCCTCCACATGCTTCAAGAAGACCTCCAGGATGAGCTGTTCCATCACCTGTCCAGGGATGAGGATGAGCAAATTACTTTTGCCTAGCATTATTTAAGGTGTAAAAGGAAAGACTTTCCAAACAGATTCCTTGGGGTACAACCAGAATAGATCTGTTTTCTATTAAAAAGTTTTAAAAAGAATTCCTCATGGCAGGGGGGGGTTGGACTAGGTGATATTCACTGGTCCCTTCCAACCCAAACCATTCTATGATTCTGTGATTAATTTTCATGTCACGCTCACTTCCAAAAATGGATCTTAATCAATTATTGCTTTTCAGGATTAACTCCCTGGTAGACTGTTTCCATGTCCAAGACTATTTTTGAAATTAAAAGGGGTATGAGTTTTACAGAAAAGTTTTAATTTTCATGTAAAATTTTAGTTCCTCTGTCAACATAGAAACTTCATTTGTCTTCCATCCATGGAAATGTAGCACACAGTACTGTTGTCATTCATTCTCTCACGTGTTTGCTGTGTTGTCCCTTGTGTATATACAACTGATAAACATTTGATGAGAAACATGAAATGTCCTTACATTCATAATCCTCACACTGAAGCATAAACATGCATCTTGTGCAGTCTGCATGGAAAACGTGATCAAACAACCTTGATGCAGATAATCATGCGTAACACGCTATCACAGGAAGGAAAGTGAACAACTGTCTGTGGCTACATCTCTACTGGGGTGGTTAGGGGACCTAGAGGTCAGGCTGTTCTGAGAAATATATCTTCTTGGTTGAGATGAAATCTTAATTTATACTTTAAAACTGATGCCTGGGATGCACAAAGGGAGATATATATATATATATATATATGTATTTTAAATTAAAAATCACAATTTAAAATAGGAGCAGTTTGTCTCCTGTTTTATAGCATGCTTCATTTATATCTAGACTACTCCCTGCTGATACTTAAGTTTAAGAATTAACAGTGCACTTCAGATGCGGTTGTAGTTGGAAATTGCTGATTCCATATCATGTTACTTCTGTGCTACTTCATGCCAACTTCAATAAATTTTACTCCTCTAACAAGTATAAATTCTGAGGTCTGTCTTGTAGCTTTATCACATCCCGCATGTTTCACCATTTAGCTACTTTTTGCTGTAGTGATTTCTATTTTATGCCTTGCATTAGCAGATGTTGCTTTGTGACAGGGAGTTATTTTCTTTTTATAGAAGCGGCCAGTTGCAATTCTGACAGATGGACAGAAAGAGACTTATCTTCATAATACTGCTCAAAACAGGCAGACAAGATGGAAGAGGACTATCTATTTTGGCAGATATAACTCCAAAGTCTCATAACATTTATATTTTGTTTTGCCAGAGAATTTTTCCCCTAAAAAAATTAACACAACAAAGTATGCTAGCATGGAAGAAAATTATTCTATTATATCATTATTAAAATATTATAATTATAGTGCATTCTAAGGACACATTTTTGCTATTCTGTAAAAGAATTTGCATATTAGAATTTGCATTTTTAAGTGATCAAAACAAAGTAAAACATAAAAAATGTCATTGCACTGCAGTCTCAATTTCCTCTTTCCTCATAACTAATACCTCCTGAAAAAAGATGAGACAAAAGACAAAGCAGATGTGCTGTGTTCTCTGTTACATAAAGAGAAAGTTTCAGAGGATCTCAGAGCAAAGGCAACTGGTTTGGCACTTGTTTTTCTTTGCAGTCATGAAATATTACACATTTTGCATCCCTAGTAGTAACTTAATTGAAAGGTATAAATGCTTCTATTGTGGTTACAGGAATATTCTACCAAAAGGAAAAGACAATTTATGACAATTAAGTTGTGTCTAATTGCTCTTCTTAGAGAAAAGGAATGGTATTTTTAATATAGAATTACAGGAAACAGTAGAGTTTTGCTACAGACTTTTAATTTCATATTGACTAACACCCAGCATTATTTTTTTTTGCCAGGAGCAACCATACAGCAGTACTCAGCTATTAGAGAAAATATACAAATTTAAACCTCAAAACTGTGTGTCCTGTAGGAATTCTAAGATAATAGAATCAGTCCAAATGAAACACAAAAGAAAAAATGTAGTCTTTTCATTGTATCAAAAGTACAACCTGGATAATGCATAAATGCACATAAAACCTGTATATTTAACATCTACATTTTTCATTTGAAGATCAAGGATAATAATGTGAAGAACCTAGCTTCTTTCCAGAAAAGTGATATCTGTTAAGATTAATTATTTCATAAATTTATTTTTTCCTGTACGATAAATGTCAAAACTAAGTATTTATTATAAGTTGGTCACGAAGTCCAGTTACAATAATTAATATGATATTATTTGGCCACATTAAAATAATCTCGTTAGCTTTTGAGAAACTTGCCATCACCACCAACTTAAAAACTTATGGGCATATCTTTGTATTAAGTTTTATTTTCTGGGAAATTTTTTCTTCTCTAGTCAGGAAAAATTAGCCTATGACAAAAGTTCTCATTCCATTGCCTATTGAATTATGTAATATATTTACAGAGTTTAAGAAAAACAGTGGTGGATGGTAGTCCAGTCTTTACATTTAACTCCAGGTTCATCTGTGAGTTCACTGAATGGAAAAGGGGTAGGACAACATGACCAGTTCTGATGTAATTACAGGCACATCAGAGCAATCCCCTCAAAATGCTGTTATGCTCAGGATCTCAATAGTAATAGACATTTCACAGGATCAGACCTTGTGAAATGGGAGCTTCATGCCCAGGAATGCTGCATGCTAACTTCATCACTGAAACAAACTTTGTTTTAAAAGCATAGAAGTCTAGGGGTTGAACAGTGTATATAAAGCTAGGGAGGTCTGCGGTTTCCTTGGGGTAAAACTTGTTGTAATTTGAGGCAACATTCACACAGGCATTCCTCATGTAGTTGAAGTTTTTGTATTTTTGCTGATCGCAAGCAGTAAACAAAGAGCACTGGCAACTCAAACTTTGTGTGGTGTGGCTGCCCCATATTACATTCTTGACATGACATTACATTACATTCTTATGAGCAGCAGTCATAAGAACCTGCCTCAGGCCTATGCACATCTTGCATTATAGCTTCACAAGATTTCATAGACAGACCTGTGCTGCATCGCAATAAGGAAATCAGCTCATGGGTAAGCAGCACAGCATGGGAAATTTTAGCATAAGCGTTGCAGAAAGGGGTGCCTTAGGGCTGAGCTTTCCTACAAGTGTGCTAATGCCTGATATTCAAATTCCTAATCTCCAGTGGAATGAGAACACAAATGCTTGCCTTAAATTTCTGAGTAATGCACATTTTGGAGCAGATATCTCTCTGGTGCTGATAATTTCTGTTCTAGGTCCACCCTGAACTCTCTTACGTGTTTAACATGCCAGTATCCCCACGCAAGATGCTGATTTTGATAAACTGACACTCTCTTTGTACATTTTCTAGTATATTTCTTGTACAAATTTCTAGCAAATTTTGTCAGAAGAGTCAGTTCTAATTGCACAGTTTTTTTCCTGATTTCACTCTAGATCAGATATCAGAAGTAAGCAGAATAACACACATCACTGTTCCAACAGTCTAATGTGATTGTATCTAAATGACAGGAAAAAAACCCAACAGTAAAGCAGTAGCAAAATATCTTTGGTCCCTGATCCTGAATCATTGGGAGGTGTTACTTGAATTTGCTAAAAAATTAAAAGTTTAGCAGTCAATATCCTGAGTAACTTCAGTTCTCATAGCATGAACTGAATTAATGTAGTCACCTCCTGGCATCTCATCTCTAAGATTCTTACACAGCTGACTTCGTAAATCCTTCAAAGTCTATGGGTAGTTATTTCTTGAGTTATGAAATTTGCTAACCACAAAGCAAAGAGTGTGGTGTGGTATTTGTTACTTCTACTGAATGTGGTATCAGTTCAAGATGTAAAAACCCCTCTTTTGTCTTGCTCTTTTCATCTTTGGAAGAGAAAAAGAAAAGCAATGCATGGATTATTTCTTTACTACTAGGTAATGAAGTTTAGATTCATGGAGTTACAAAATTGCAAAGCTCCATGAAAATGTTTCTGTTCTAGTTTTTGAAATGGTGGTATGGTTAGTTAAAAGAGGTATGACACCTCCCTTTTCAAGCTATTCTGAACCTTATAGATCAGTCACTTTTCTACAGCTGGAGTCACTGAATTGTTAGGTCTCTAACCTTGGGGTAAGGTGGAGACGTGTTTAACAGGTGTGTTATTTATGGTTTTAAGGTTACTGAGATGTTATTATTGATGTTCACATAGGTGGCAGGTATAGTCATCATGTTCTGTCCCAAAACTACCTAGGGACCCACCTAGGCTGGCTAGTTGCAGCAAGTTGAGCATTCAGTCACTGAAACAGATACTGTTTCATACAGTGTCATAATTTTCCACTCAAGCAGCACTGTGACTACTAACACACAATTGTCTGACCATAATACACAAAGGATTAGCTGGCATATGAAAATAATTGGGCCAGCCAGGGACTATTGTAGTATATGCTAAAGCCCTGGATGGAAAGACAAGTTACTCCATTAGTCTTTCAACTTCAAAGATACTTGGTCTATCACAATGCCAGTGTTCCAGTCAGTGTCTTTCTGAGGTCATGTCTGAAACTAACTATTGGTACTACACATTTAGAATCTACTCTTTCAAATGCTCTTTTTGTCCTCTCAACCCACATAAAAATATAAAAAGAGAATGGTTGAGAATTTGTTTGCCCCCCTGAACTTAAACTAGGATAGAATAGATTAGCTTTAAAAAAAAGCTAGACTGGTATCAATAATGTTCCAAAATTCAGGTATGTGCTGTTGGCTCAGTCACACTACCTCCATTTTAAGGGACAAGAGAACTCAAATCCACAGTCCCATTTTTGTGGCCTTTCAAGAGTTTCCAATCTAGTTTAAGATGATGCTCCCAGTTCCACATGTGTTATACCTGCAACTAGAGCAAACAGACACTACAGTTCAGCAGCTGCAAGGAGTGAATCAGATCATCAGCCAAGTGGCACAGTTTGACATCTTTTTCTCATCTATAAATCTTCAAGTAGTTATACCCTATTGCTTAAAAAGCTTGGTGGATGATTGATAAAATCCCACACCTCCATTAGAGTGGTGTTCTACACCTTTTCAATAGTTTTCTCTCCATTTTGTGTGTGCAAATATTTGCCAATAAAATAAGCTAACATTACCTGTTTTGTTTTGTCTTTTAGCAGTAGGAGAAACAGAATTATTCTTCTTCCGGAACCAGGATTGTGATGACAGTGGAATACTTTCTTCAGAATAGGAATACTGGCCTAAGTAAAAATACTTCCCACTCCCCCCCAAAAAAAACCCCAAACACCAAAACCAATAGGAACAGAAAAAAACCCCACCACATCACATATTATGAAAAAGTAGTTCTTATTCCAGTGTTTAGTGGAGATTTTTGTTTAAAAAATAAAACAAACCAAAAAAATACATTGTTATTATGCATGATACAGAAAGCAATGCATGTAAGAATTAAACAAAGATCACCAGGCACTCCTATTTATCATACATTATAGTAAAAGGAGAAAGAGACACCCTCTAGTATTTAAAGTAACTTATGTAAAGAAAAGCTCCATAGAGATAGATTAAAATCAGTCATTTTATTCTGACAGAGTGTGTTCATGTTCTGCATATGGTCAAGAAAAAGTGAGTATTGTAAGCACATAAAGCTTTTATACCTTTGGACCAGTTTTAATATAATGTCTCGGTAATCAGTTCACAGTGTGGGATGTTTTACAGAGAGTATTGCCATCCTACAGCATTAATTAATTTAATGCCTTTCAGATGAAAAAAAAAAACCACTACAGAAATTCTTAGGATATTATGGATTAAGGGTCATCTCACAGATTTATAGGGTTTTTCCTCTGGAGCTTCCCTGGACAGCAAATTCTAATGAATCTTGGTACTTTAATGCTAACTGCAATACCAATGTTGTGTGCGAAGTGCCATGTAAGATACAGCGCAACAGCCAAAACAGTCCTGTGATCTCAAATTAGTTTTCCTTGGCTTCTGGTTACACTTAGACCCAGTCCAGACCAGCTGTGATAATGGGGCTCTGAGAGTCTCAGTAAATCATCAGATACGCAATTCATTCAAATTGCAAGTTTTGCAAGCATATTACAGGGCTGGGAACAGCTGGAACACAAGGAACATATTATTCTACTGAGATGTGCTTCAGACTACAAAGAAAGGATGCTGTTAAGGGATGGAGAAATCAGCCAGGTTTGTATGACATCTTTCCTTGACTCAGCAAGTATAGTTTTTAAATCAGTAGTACACACAGTTAAATATTCGTGCATCTCACTATATGAGCATGATAAACCCAACACAGACTAATTTCTCTATGCAAGACATAGACATTTCAGGGGTATGGCTCAAAAAGAAGATGAAGAAGCAAGACTATCTTTGCATCTGTTTCTCATTAATAGTATTTAACAATCATTATGTGTCTTATTCCACGACTCATTGTATGTCAAGGTATAGAACACTGCAATTTCCATCAAAATGGCAAAACAGTGGAGTGACTTTCAGCATTCACAGCAATTTCTCAAACCTTGCCAGAACAGGAATTTATTGAAATTTGTAATCTGTAAGCTGTTGGGGCAATTTAATGTAGTGCTTGGTCTGGGCACCACTCCTGTGTTGTGAGTAATACCTCTAATTTTAAGCCCTCATTTATAGGGAGGTAGCAGTTGTTGTCTGCAAAGACAGAAAAATATATATCATATATATAACTAATATATAACATATATATAACTAATGCTCTTTTAATAACTTTGTATAGAGGGCTGCCTGGAAGTAAGCTTCTTGATTGCTCCTTGTTACAGGACTGTTCTAGTGATATGCATACTCTGCTATTCAATACTCTTCATAACGCAAGTGTATACACTAGACTTTCTAATAAAAGTATCAATGGGCTGAATGGAGCTTGTCCTAACCTCTGTGCTCTGATGCAAGACAAGGAAAGGCAGTGAGAAGACTTTTATAGTCTGGTGAGAGTGTCCTTGAAGTATGTTTCAATAGAAGAAACATAGTGAAAGAGAAGGTGACTGCTTCTTTGACTTGGGCAGATGTACAGAGTATTTTGACCTTTATTATGTGGAAAATAAATAGCACAAAACTTGATGTGGATATAGAATAACTGCTCTCCCAATGCTGTGAACAAATGGGCACTGACAGTCAAGACCACACTGTTTGTCTTTGTTGCTTACAAAAAACGTGGAAATTGTAATTTTTATTGCTGCTGCTGATCACTCATACAAGCAGTCAAGTAACAAAATGTGGTTGTAATATTCAGTGTAGCTGAGTGGTTGGAAATGGGCATTTTGGGGCCTCTTTTATTTGCGAATGGAATAGTAGCTGCCTTTCCTATTTACCTACAGGCCAGATGGTCTTTAAGTAGTCTGATCCTTCCTTCTCATTGAGCACTGCATCACATGGATATCAGCTTTTTCTATTATATTTAAGCTTGCATTTATAGCAATGATTGTTGTTATATGAATTCAGCCTTTGTATTGTTAATAGGAAGGTTCATCCTCTAAGAAGGATATCTTTTATAACTCGATCTCATCCTCTGAATCTAGCTTAACAATGAACTCTGACAGTGTTTTACAAGTAGAGGTTAGTTTACATTGTCAAAGGCTACAGCTCAGATTTTTTCCAGATGAAAATACATTATGCAAACTTTTTCTGCGTATTCATTCTGGTCAAACCACATTTTTTTCTCTAACATTCTCAGATTACACTGCCTTAAGAAATAGCCTTGCCCAATAGCATTGCCTAACAGAGTTGACAATCAATGATGTCATTTAACTTGTTATTAACTTCTGGTTTGAGAGGAGGTTGCACAGTCAGTAAGTTGACTTCTCCTTTTAAATTTAAAAATCCTTAATTATCCTAATATAGTGCACAGGCATGAAGAAGAGCATATACAGAAGTTATCAACTAGTAAGTTGTCAATTTGGAAAAAACTTTGATGTCAACGGTTAATATTACAGCTTGTTACTACAGACAGTAAGGCTTTGTCTTGCTGTGTTTTGTTGATGCTATCATTATTTTCCTCTTGAAAATCAAAGTAAAGGCACACGTTTCCTACTATAAGCTGCAGAGATACTGGAGCAAAGATGAGAATGCAAATTTAACAGTCCTTGGAAAATATTGTGCATTTGTATGTTTATTTATAAACATAGCTAATCCATTCATATCAACTTGATATTTCATTGTATTCCCAACATTTGGTTATTCATTAGTCAACTGCCTGAGAAAAGTAGATCACAGTGCCACACTGAGTGCTATTCATCTCTAAATCAGCCATGGCTGATCCTTTAATTTTAATCTTTACTAATGTATTTCAATTTTAAGCATAATGCTAGAGAAGTGTATGACATCTGAGAAAAAAATCACTTTTACTAATATGTGTGGAAAGGGTTCAAATATATTCATTAATATTAGGTAAGAGCAGACTGCTCCCTCATGATTTATGGGCAGGATCTGCAAGTTGCATAGAAAAAGCCACAAATCCTCCTCATCTTTCCCTCACACAGCTTTTCAGCTGCCTGCTCCCTAAGGTGGGGCAAGGCAAACCACCCCTCTTTTAGTATCGGCTTTGCATAACTGTTCATTTATTCTTTAATTACACACCCTTGAAGAGCACTCACAGAATCTGGCCTTCTGCTTTCATTTATCTAAACCCCTAAATGCATATGCAATAAAGGTCTCAAACTAAAAATGACTGTAAACGCTGAATATTTTAATTTTTGAAGCTTAACCTTGGTTACCTGCTAGCCCCCAGATATGGCCACCTTAGGGTGTATATCAGAAAAAATGAAGTTTGAACACTCACAGTAGTAGCTCATAAGAGGTATTCTGTACAACAAAAAATATTTTAAAAGTACAGGTGCAATTTAATGACAATTTTAAGATGTCACTGTTAGGATATATTTTATTTCTGTAGAAAATTTAGTAAGAAACCCACAAAGTTAGGCAATATACAATTTTATTCTTTTGTTGTGGCCTTATTTTCTCTTCTTTGAGGCAGAATGCTCTGGTAAAATTATTTGCCTTGTAAATTCTTTTTTTCAGGAGTTAAGATTTCAGGGAAGAAATAAGCACCAGGGACAGGAGATCTTGAGAAAAGGTCTAATCTTTCAAAAAATATTCCTAAATAAAATATATAATAGAAAAGAAAGCACTAACTACTTAACCCATTTTTTTTTCACTTATCAAATATCTTGTTAAATGCTCTTTTAGGTACAGTGTTTTTTGCTTGAAATTCAATGGAAACTCTCTCCTCTTAAATTTAAGTTCGTTCCTTCTTGTCCTATAACCAAATTGAAGACTTTTGAAGACTTCTGAACACAGTCTTCTGAGAAAGAATTTAAAGGTTCTTACATTATTAGACCACCAAACCCACTTTCCAGTCTTTCACCAGAAGCCATTTTGATCAGCCCTTTGACCATTCCCTTGTACAATCTTTCTTGTTTATTTTCTAACATTGCATTTCTTGAAATGACATCCCTAAAGGGAGTCAAAGTACATAAACATGAGCACACATGGTCACTTGCTGTGGCTGAAATAATAATGACTTGTTGAGCTGTGGAAACTCAATCCTGTTTTTCTAAAAATTCACAAAATATTTGTAAATCCTAGAGTGGCTTTATTTAGAAGACCTTCATTTATCACGCTTTTCTAAATATTGGTATGCAGCTTTCCAACTAGTCACTAACATTTGAACATATGTTTTCCTAGGTCAGCAAGAGAGCTTTGAAAAATAATTAGCTGTATTCAAAACTATACTCATTCACTTGTGGATCTTTCTGCCATGTAAACAACTTAGCTCTTTTAGCATGTCATTCATATTAGTGTGTTTCTTTCCTTGACTTTTGTTTACAATTAAGAATCTTAAAAATAGATTGTTATCCTCGTCACACTTTTTATGCAGCTTGTTTAATATAATAGCGGTTTGGCTCCACTCTTCCACGCTCAACAACTGTGTTCTGTAATATAACATACATGAACAATTACATATTTTTTTTCTAAACAAACGTTATGTCCAAAAAATTACCTTCATCCATTGTAACCAGTCTGTTTCTCAGGGCCAGTGTTCCCATAGAGTTGAGAGTTAACTTTAGGTATTTTCTGACAGCCTCCCACACTGTGTACATAAATATTTAATCTTTAAAACAAAAGACCTTCACTAGGCAACCAGATACCTGCAGAAAGTAAAATGGGGGATAAATATCAGGTTTCTTCTCACTGTTTCCTGCAGCTAGCAATGTCTGTTTTGCCAGGAGACCAAAACTTACAGGATGAAACTCACAGCTGCAGAAGACTTCAGTGCAAGTGAAAAAAATACAGGCTGAAGTACACAAATGAAAACACAAATGTTCACAGGGTTAAAAGGGTTTAATTAGAATATTTTACAGATATCCACACTTCCTTGTTTCAGCTGAAAGAATGTGAAATATGATACTCTTGCTACATTTCCAGTAGTGGTAAAACTGGTAAAGATAAAGGATGTTTTATGCAACTTCAGCCCTGATTTCACATAAACAGAGTTATTAAATGCTTCCAGGTGAAACTCCTTTTACATTAAAGCAAAGTTTGCCCTGCTTTGGAGGACTGCTTCATGGAAGCGTATTGCCATTTCTCTTCTCTACTAATTAAAGGTAGAAAAAAGACATTGCCAACATCATTATGCTGAGACTGGTCTCAGGTAATGAGACAAGCAGGTACTTTTGAACCGTAGATCAAATACACTGTTCTCTTGGTATAACTCCAGGCACAGAACTTGTGATATATTTCTATATTAATATGAACAATACAGGAACAGGAACTGGGAGAGGAAAGTACTGCTCAGCAGTTGCAAGAGCAAATACAGAATAAACTCTTCGCAGGCTAGTGCAAACCACCTTAGTCAGGTGAGGCCAGTGGCTCAGGATTTCTACTTCACTTGTATTGTTCTGCACCCCACCCTCATGTCAAAAAGGATTAAAACCAGGTACTTGCCTATAGATTATAGTACAAAAGGAAAACTTTTGTTATTACTAACTCAACAAGCAGTTCCAGTGTGGGTTTATAGCAGAAGCATCACTGGGAATCTTCTTTCAGATAATCCACAACCTATTAATTTGTATGACTAGTTTCTTTAGTGTTCTATTTTGAATATGTTATAGTTTCAGCAGGATGTGAAAATTATAGCATGATATGGGACCAAGATAAAAGGCTTCTCTGAAAGACTACCTTCTTATATAAAATAAATTTTTTTTGTGATTTTTCTTTTCACAGAAAAAAAAATAACCAGTGGACTTTTGTGTTGTGTCCATGTTTGTCCATCCCCCCTTCCTCCCCCTTTTGCCTCTTGCTACAGAGGAAAAAAAAGAAAGAATGGAAAAGGAGAAAAAATGAAGAGAAAAGCAACCACCTGAACCACTGAGGGTGTCTGATTGTAAAAAATTCCCACCTTATAAAAATAAAACCATTTTTGACAATTTCTGTTTCCAGATTTTTTTAAAATAACAATAAAAAGATGTATGGCATAGAATTAGCACTACAATTACTGCTAAAAAAAAGAAACTGGCAAAACAGAAAAAGTCCTGACTCCAAGTCATATTTAATTATGTTACTTTAGGTTTCTACTTTAATTTTTTAATATTCACCATAATGTTTCTTGCTTTACTTAGTCTTTTATGGGGTGTGCAGTAGCCCCAGTACTGAGCTAGGACCTGACTGTGCTAGCTATTAAACAAACAATAAAACAGGTTGGCTGTGCCACAGACATCTTCAGATCTTTCTTTTCCGTACTTTTGTTTTGGCTGGTGTTCTTGCTACTCTTATGTTAGGAAGAATCTTTACCTGACAAATCTTCTTTACATTTTTACTTAAAGCATTCTTCAAAAATCCGTTTAGTAATCAATTACATATACATCTTTTTCTTAAATCACCATCATCTTGAGACTCACTATTGCATTCTGGCCTCTGGTATTTTGTTATCAATAATATTTCACGCATAATTATGGAAAGGTAAATTTCTAGGGCCAGGAATCTCATGTTCCTCTTTGTATATTCCAAATCACTGTGATTCTCTTGAAAACCTTGTAGCAGTTCCAGAGATAGATAATTTACTGTAGTATAGAATTGGGACACATTTGAAATGTCACATCTGTTCCTTTCCCTTTTGAGGAAACTCAGATGCAAATCAAGCTCTGAGTTATGTACCTTTAGGAAGATCTATAATGGGACAAATTACAACAAATACAAACATGCCTTGAAGTTTCTTCTCTTTGAAACAAGCTTAAACCCTTTAAAATTTGTCATGAATAACTATGACTTGCACCACGTCATCCATTGTGCTCTACGTAGTACTTCTTTCCAAGCAGCAACAGCCTCGAAACAGCCCAGTCCAGAGTAAAACTTTTGTTTTACAAGACACAAGAACAGCAGTCATCTTCCACTCCTCTGAAGCTCAGTTGTGACACAGCACCAGCTCTCCTGTTTTGGGTTTGGTTTGGTTTTTGTTTCTCAATGTTCAAAAGACTTTTCTCCATTAAAGGCATTAACCTTTCTACAACAGCCATAAATTGTTCACTTGTTTAAAGTAAAGCTCTGTTATTTGTGTTGAATGCCACTTCTGTTATAATATACACCCTCTAATTAGCATTATACTACATAAGTCTGTAAAAAGCCTGTGCATTCCTATTTCTTTGTCTTATCCCCTGCATATGCACTGAGTTATACCTTTCCCAGTGATTTACTGTTTTTGTCACAATCTTGTCATTTTAGAGGTCTGTTTTGCTCTACTGTGATTTGGGGCAGAATTTGTGTAAACCAGGGTTTTCAAAGCTTTTTTCCTAGAGGCTTCCTAGAAGGTCCAGATTTTCCTCATATAAATTACTTTGGCACACAACCATAGCAGAGTCAGGGCTTATGCACAGAAGGCAGTCTGGCAAGTTGAAAAAGATTCTGGCAGCATTTCTCATTCTGCATCCTTGAGATGCATTCCTAGCTCCATTAAAATGAGTGACAAAACGAGCTCAGTTCAGCTGAATGGGATTTCTAGTTCCTAAAATTATAGCATTTTGACATGACTTCACACAAAACTCTTCTGCCTGTTTCTAGTACAGCATTCTATTTTTATTTCTTTATGTAGGGGCCAGTTCACTCACATTTTGTATCTTCTGGATAGCCAAGCTTTGGTTTACCATGAGACTCAGAAAATCCCTTTATACATCTAGAAATCTATAGAGCTACAGAAAGGTATTTACTGCAACTAAGCGAATATTAAATTTTAGAGCTAATTATAGAAGCAAGTGCATGTTTGATTAAAGCATGTAGCTCCTGTTCCCAGAGGATCAATGCCAATTTAGTATTTCATGAGGCACTAACAAAATATTGGCCAATCCACGATGAGAGAGGTGAATGATAAATATTTAGTGTGGTGCAAAGCCAAATACAATTAAACCCAGTTATAAAATTCCTTAAAAATATTTATGAACTATTTTGACTTAGTATCAAGACACAAATGCATGCTGTCCAATCTTTTCCCTATTTGCAAGCTTTCAAAGAGGTCTGCAGCTGAAGCAGAACCTGAATGGGAAATAACACATTAATGAAAATAAATCCTTTAACAGAGAAGGCATAAAAGATATTACACAGTTTTGATTACATGTTTTATGAACATTTTTTTTTTTCTTAAAGCATGAAACTAAAAAAGAAGTTGTGTGTCTAGATTTGAAGTTCTGTGCCACCCAGCCCATGGTACAGGTTCACGGGGATACTGCTGATTACAACCCAGCTCTAGACAGACCATCTAGAATCATGAAGATTAGGTACAGATGAACTGATAGCATAGCTGTTTCGACTGGAATTGAAATCTAATTTGTTGTAATGTGACAGGAAGAGATGAAGATCTGAGCAGGCACTATACTTCAGTAAGGAGAAAAAATGTTTTTCTGAATAATGTGCCTGAGATAGGCTTCCTAAAACAGGAATTAGTAAATATGTGTTAGTGGAAGAAGTACTTGGTTTGCTCTGGAACATCTTGCTGGAAGTATTATTGTCTTTGGTAGGACTGTTGTATCTCATACAGCGGTGACATTACATGCTCTTAGGTCTATATCATCTATATCACTGTCTCTTGTCTCTGTACTTGAAATCTGAGTACAGCTAGTTACCCTGAAGGACCTGGCTATCTAAGGAAATGAAGTAATGTGTTTCTCCTCAGTTTTGTAGGATGTGGATAAAAGCTACCAAAGATAAATGAAGTCACAAGGTGCAAAAGGTGAAAGGCAGATTCCAGGTGGCTCTGGCTTGCTATCAGCTGACTCAAAATGTATGACTGTCGTGGAAAATAGGCAGAGCTCTGGTTTATGATTTATTGACTGACTTAGTACATTTTAAAGCTCCTGCAAGATAATGCTATTTCATAACAGTGCAATTTGTTAGCATCATTTTCCACTCAATGTTTATCTCATAGGTAATCTGAAGGTCACCTATAAAATGGGGTTCCTTGGCTGAATGTGGGTAGAATGGTCCTTGCTCAAATACCCCCAAATTTAAGTCTTTTTTACAGCATCCCAGGTAGAACAAACACAGAGCTACATCAGGGGAGGCATCAGCCTCTGAAATAGATGTAAGGGCTGCTGATCTTTCAACCTGTAAAACTCCTGCCTCATTTTGCTGATATCTTGTGTAGGATGAATTGCTTGCAGAAACTTCAACTGCTCACTTGAGCTGTTATCAGCAGTCTCAAGAGAAATATTTGGCAAGGCCAAATCTGACAGTTTACCAAAAGTGACGTCTTTTCTTTTCTATTTTTACTGAACATTTCCGTTTCTCTAGGCAGCAACTGTATTCCATGTTATGTTGACTATTGTGTCAAAATAGTGATACTCTGAGAGATTCCACATTGAGTATAAAAGTAAAGAAGAAATATTACTTTTTGTCTCATCTATATTACAGCAGTAGCTACATGTTTTGTCACTTCTGAATAAACAGTAACAGGTCAACAACAGACAGTACACAAACTGTTATAACTTTATGAAACAAATGATGGAGTCACAGTTAAAAACTTGACAATAAACACTAAAGTTCCCTCCAATTACATTGCTTTTTTTAAGTGTAAGCATTTTGTACAAAGAAGCCCTCTAGCTCAGATGGTGACTCACTCCAGCTACAGAAAGCCAATGAGTCAACATCTCTCCACCCGTTTAGAAGGAAGAAAAGCAAACACCAACAGCTCCTGCAATGAGCTGTAACAATGGCTTCATGACAGATCACTCTGAAAGTAGGAACACAGGCCTGAAAGACAATACAATAAAAAAAAGAGGTGAAAACCTACTGTGATGAAAATGGAATAATAGTCCAATTATTGAGAAAGCATACCAAAGAAAAGAGTTGACATAGAAAAGTGTCTTACTAAATATTTGAAACGCACTAATTCCTACCCTTATAGGCCTGCAGTACATGTTGTTGAGCTATTTTCTTTACTAAGAAAAAGCCGAAAACTCAAAAAGATGCCCCGAGCCTGTGTAACCAGCTTTCTAGATTACTTCAGTACTTCAGAAGACAGCTAGGTGCACCAGGGGTATGCACAGATGTCCAGCTTTTCAGTACAAAAATATTGTAATTAGCCATGCTCATTAATAGACAAGGGAAACAGTCCCAGATAAAACCTGTAAAGAGAGGGTTTGGCAAGCACCTGAAACCAGTGAAATAAGACTGGTAGTGTCATACTGACATGGAGAATGTCAGGAGGGCAGGAATAATCTGAACTTCACACAGCATAATTAGATAAACAAAGCCAAATACAACCTGACAGCTTGCTCACAGTACCACTGGCAGCTGATAGGCCCCTTCAATTATTCAGCTTACTGAAAATATCTGAAATACCTTTGTCAAATAACATGTGAAATGTGCAGGAGAAAAGGAAAGAACAATGTGCAGGGGAAAATTGCTGTCAGAGGGGCAGGGAACCTGGGAGCAATTTGAGTGCCAGGGTTGGGGGAGGGGGTCAGTTTCCTGTCCCACCTCCCCAGCAGGAGCAGGACAGCTGAGGGATACCAGGAGCAGCTCCAGCCCCAGGCATGGGGCACCTCTCTGGGGCTGAAGATAGGGATAGGAAGGGACCTGACACCAGTCCACAGCTTGGGCCCCGCACATTTCCAACAGGCCGCCCCAGCCTGGCTGCAAGGCAGTGGGGCAGTGGCTGGGGTGGGGAACAAGTGCTGGGGCCACAGCTGAAGGCAGGTCCCAGGGCTGGGGTGGCCTGGCCTCCTAAAACACTGCTGGGAGCTCTTCCCTTGGCCCAGTGGCATGGTGACACCTTTGGCTGTGCTGATCCCAAGCTTACCCCTGGCACCTGCCACCAAACCCAGTTGGGGGGATGTTTTTAGGGCCCCAAGAGTTTCTACAGAGGTATTTTAGATAGAGTAATGTGTAAGCAGTGCTGGATTGTGTATGCAGTGATGCCTGTCTGAGGAATTTGGAGTGTCCCTTCTAATGCTACCCAAGAGTCTGTTCCCCTTTCTCCCATTTCATTAATTGCTACACTTGGGTTTCAAGGGGAGACTGCATTTCATATGTGTTCATGAGAGGCAGATCAGCCAGACTTCCTCATTCTGGAGGTGCCAGTGTGTTGCTGCAGGTCCAGCTCAGCAGAAAGCAGCATGACAGCCAGCTAGGAGGCCTATCTGCTAGTTGCAAATGCTCCTAGTTCAGCAAGTGGTATTTCTTCACTGGGCAACATGTTCCAGGACAACCTGAGATGTTAGTGATACGCTGTGTGCTGCTGTGCCGGACGTGCTCTCGAAAGTATGCTTGGCTGGCTTGGTGAGGAAGTGCTTGCAGAAAACTGCTTCTAGCAGGCTGGCAAGCTCCCTCATCTTGTGCAAACCACTCTCACTTTGAACTTCAGAGTTTAAGCTGAATGTTTCAACCTCTTTCTGATTATGTAGGTGTCAGTTATTGCCCTTTTATTAAGTCTGCCAGTTGCCAGGGGGTTCTTGTAAAAAATAAAATAAAAAAACCAACAAAAAAAATCGATACTAAGTTTCAGACATGTCTTAATCCTGAACGTTTCTGCCATGGGCTTATGTGTAGAAGAAGCAGAGCTAACAGCCACCAGAGCTCAGTGAAGCTTGAAAGCTGCATTGACTCTTCTCCACATTTTGTCTTAATATAATCACTTTGAAGTGAATATATTCACTCTGACATGTCAAAATATGGAGTAACTAAAGTTTAGTTTTTTAACATTTTAGTTTCACAATCCAGAAAGTTGTATGACAATTTACTATAGTGAGAGATGTGGCCATGGCAGGGGAGGAGAGCTACAACAGCGTGCTCGTTTGTTGCTTTTTGCCTTCTGAAATCTGGTCCTGCTTTCTCCAGCACATAGTTTTGCAATGACTGGGTTTTTTTGTGTGGTTCTGTGTTTTGGACAGCACCCAGATGTAGCTGCTGCAAGAGCAGATGGTTGCTGGGGCTGAGGAAACACGCTCGTTGCTAGGTGGGGTCTCCCTCGCTGCGCTATAAAAGCATCAACAAACCTCTAGTCTCTTACTTCTGGCTGCGCTGCCCTGAAAAGTTGTCTTTGTGAGGAACAAGGTAAGTTTCTTTACTTCTTTGCTGTTCTCTGTAGATCCGACAAACTTTAATATACTGAATTTGTCAGGTAACCTGGTGCAATTTTCTGTGGGCTGGATTTGCTTACAAGGGAAAAGATAAGTGTGGGCAGGGGACAATCTTTCAGTTTTGAAACATTTTGTGTAGATGGAATAGCTTGGAA
Source organism: Falco cherrug (assembly GCF_023634085.1). NCBI lineage: Eukaryota > Metazoa > Chordata > Aves > Falconiformes > Falconidae > Falco > Falco cherrug. Next base: position 39,303,318 of record NC_073720.1, on the reverse strand, counting down.
AACTACTGCTTTTATTTTTTGCATGTCAGCAACTGGGAAAAAAAGAGAAAAGCTTAAAAGAATAAAAGAAAACTTACTTGGAGCTGACTGTTTCCTATGTTTTCTCTTTGCCCTTGTAGTAGCCAGCTGTAAAAATCTGCAGTAAAACTGGAGTTCCTGTACTTTGTACGGAAACTTAAAAAAAGGAAACAAACATCTGTTGTTTCTTCAACAATAGTTTGCTGTTTTGGGACTGTAGAGGGGTCTTTGCTCAGGAAACTCATGAAAATTAAGCAAAGCAATCTCTTAGAAACATAAGAGCAAAAGCCTGGTTTTGTGACCAAAAATTTAGGCAAAACCAAGTAAGGAAAGGCTGTGTCATGTGGGGTTTGCTCTGCTAAAACTTTCCACTGAATTTTCCAAGGATGAGATTGTTTTTCTCTCTGACATTTTCATTCATATTCAGTAGACTTTCCACTGTAAAATTAATCATTGTGTTAGTTCTACTGCCTGTTTTTCTTACAGGCTGTAATGACCTTAATTTACAACAAGATCCTGGTAACTAGCATTGGACAGTAACCAGAGATGATACATCTGATATGGTTCATGATATGACTAAATAAGCATGAAGAAATTATGTTGTTTGACACAGACTGCAGTGTAAAAGTCTAGTTTGTGTCTTCAAGTTTTTTCAATAAATAGTATGTATTTTCTCAAAAGTTTTAAAGATTTACATATGCCCCATTCAAGGATGCTTCTTCTGGGGACTGAGAGCCGGACAGAAAGCAATAATTATCGCAAAGCAACAGTCAGAGCTTTTAGTCTTGATCTCTGATTGATTTTTTATTCCAGTTGCAATGTTGAGCATTCCAACTGGGAATGATACACAGTATTTTTCAAAATAAGAAATTTTAAGTTCTTGATCCTCTTTCCTTTTAAATGGGATATCTACATGCATCAGTTTGGGAAGTGGGACACATGGCCTGGCCTGGCCTGGCCCATATTTTCTTAAACAGTATAGCTATCAAATAGGTATTTTGTATGGAGTAACCAGAAAGAAGTTTCACACTTTTCTGCGGTACCTTCTGTTTGCACCACTTTGTAGGCACATATATTTTTTTCTTTTTTCTTTTCCTGTTCATAGGTTTTGTTCTGAGTTCAAAAATAGAGGAAAATATATGGCAGAAAGCATCAGTTCTTACAGTCCTTTTCATACTAAACAAAAATAATATTCTGACTGAATTTATCACTCCTGGATCTTGGTACTGTTTACATGAGCTGCTTGTATTTTAGAGTGGCATGGGTCAACCCTGGAAAAGACCTTGACTTTATTGGGTGGGATCTGGCTGTCTTCCTAGATTACAATCTTATTTTTTCTTATTAGCCATAGTTTTTTATAAAGCAGGCAAACAATTTTGTATGTAAGTGCTTTCTTAACTTTCTGGTTCAATTCAAGCAGCATAAGGTTTTTAGCCCCTCTCAAAAGCCATTGCCTACTTTGACTTCTGTAAAAATTGTGCTGCTTCTTTACTAGATGGAAATAGATTGATCTACATGTCGAAGTGTCTTTATTTTATAAGGAGGGAAAAAAGACTTAGATTTTAAGGCATAGAATTATTTTATTGTAATGTAAATTAGGATAGACATAAAGGTTTAGAGGCTTAATACACCCAATTTAGTGTAGGCTTGCAGCCTTCTGGTCTAGTCATCCCCAAGAATAGCAAAGCCTCTAGTGCTAGGTGTGAGGGGTGGGGGCTGGGACAGGCAAATGTAATGGGGATGTTAGCAGTTCTCTCTAGAGCTCTTCCTCAGAAGTGTTCCTCTAGCAACCAAAATGCAGTTTTGGTTCCAGCTCTTCTCAGATCTGGTGCTGTAAGACTGAATCTTGCTTTTTAGCTTTAAACAATTACAGACTATGCATCTATTAGCTGGCAGACATATCTGTGCATGTCACTGTTGGTGACTTGGTGCACCTAGTATGGAGACTAAAATGTTTTCATCCAACTGCATATGGCCTTCATGTGTGCTGTTATAAAACGCAGCAGACCCTTAGATACTATAGAACTTTGTCTAGCATCATACACTTATCATACACTGTCCATACAAGAAGGTTAAGGGAGTCACTGTAATAGCTTAATAAAAACCTGTTGGTTTCTAATTGCAATTTAAGTGTGCTTTTCTGCTACTCATTAAATGACATGTGCCTAAGGGTTGGTTCTTAAAACCAACACAATATTCTGACCATAATTCACCCAGATGAGACCTACTTTAAGTAACATACAAACACAGATTAGGATCCAGTTTCAGTTTTTCTAGCAGCACAGGCAGAGCTGAACTTTGTGCCCTCAGGGTTGAGGGAAGGGCACAAAAGCAAGGGTTTCCTGGGTAGGAGGGGGTGTAGGTGGTTTCTGCCTTGGAGAGGTGTGGAGGTGGGCAGGAGTGCTGGATGAGGGCCATGGGAGAAAGGTGTCATTTTGTTGGCAGCTGAATGTGGAAATAAATTTTACAGTTTTGCTATGAGGGAAAGAAGCAGCCAGGCCATGGGAGATAGGTGTCACTTTGTTGGCAGCTGAATGTGGAAATAAATTTTACAGTTTTGCTATGAGGGAAAGAAGCAGCCAGGCTGCAACTACACTGCTTGATCCTAGGCATGTTTTGTTTTAAAGGACTTCTCATTGCCCTTTCTTTGGGACACAGGGCATAAGTAAAGCAAGTGTGTTTGCAGCATAAGCAACATATTTTTTCATGCTCATGTATATGATCTATATTATGTGATCTGTACCCCAAGACCACAAATAACATCTTGTCTCTTCACAGTAGATTCAAAGACACTATGGTTTACCCAGCACCATTGTCTTTATTGTTTATATGTATGCTCTAAAACGAACCCTTCCCTAGAGTTTGCTATGGAAGTTTGGAGGAAAAAAAAATATTTTGAGCAGACCAGAAAAACTTTATTTGATAAAACATTATTCTCTCTGTTGCCTCACTGTTTCTTTTAGCAAACAGAATATTCCTCACACCAAAGTTGTTACAAAGCAGCCTATTCACTGTTTTTGGGTTCTCAATATCAAATCACACCATTAGTCTTTTTTCCTGTTCTGTATGGTATAATATGGAAAAACTAGACTGAATAATTTTGGTGATAAAAGGCTGAATTTTTTTTTTCTCCCTTCTTAAATGGGTAATATATTCTTTTGTGGAAATTGGAGGTATTATGTAAGAAAGAAGGAACAGTTTAGGTGAAAGTGTCTGATTGTATTCATCTTCCTTAGGGAGGAGCTAGTCAAAGAAATTACATGAGAGTATATTTAACAAGGGAATATTTTGTCTTAACATAACACACAAGAGCTCCAACCTCAGTAAGTTATCAGACAACAATACTTGTTTACCACTGAATTTTAACAGAATCAAATATTCAGTAAGCTAAATGGGCATAGCTGGTACCTTAACTAATGGGGAAAGACAGACTTTAATTTGTTTCTGGTAACTTCCTTTTGTAACTCCATGATAATGTTTAGGTGTTGACATAGTAAATAAGCAAATAGTCCAACTAGTTTACTGTTCTACTTCTAATCTAAAAATTCCGCAAGTAGCTAAGGGTGTAGGACTGAGCACGCAGCTGTGGAGCATTGCACCACCTGCCAAATGTAAAAGTTACCTGCTTCTGATAGCACAAGCCAGTGACTGCTTGGCCCTGAATATCATAGTTCAAGAAAAAGGATTTTGAGAGTGGGAAACCTTGAGTTGCACTAGTGCTGAAAGTGATGAAAAATGGTTTGTAACTGGATCAAAAATGGCTTGTAACTTGATATCTCTTCCCAGAAACTCTGTCAACATGGCTATGGTGTCAGAATTTCTGAAACAGGCATGGTTCATGGAAAATCAAGAGCAGGAATGTATTGTAAGTATTATCACCTTTTAGAGAGCATCATGCTTATTTTCAAGTACATTTAGAAATTATTTAAAGGCATAAGCTACCAAATGCCTTTCATATACTCAAAGGGAGGATAAACAATGGCAAAATTCCAGTCGATTAGAACAGGAACTCAATTTTGTTGCGGCGTGTAATATTATGTAATCTAATAACCTAGGAAGTCTGCTATCAGATGAAAAGTTACTCTTATTTACACATATCAGTTTAGTTATCAATTCCTAGGCAGAACTAGTTACTGTAATGAAATTGTAATTCTCAGCAGACAATCACTAATTGAGTCAAGTCATCCTCCTTAAAGTAGTAATCTGATGTACAGGTGTGCGAATGTGTAAGAACACGTCCAGATGACAAACTTGTGAAAACCAGTGACTCTTAGGCTGGGGTAGAGGAAGCCATGAGCTGGAGCCCAGGAATGTAAAGGAGGAACTAAAGTCACTAGTATATGTTCTAGTGTTCCTATTATATGTGTCATACTTAGAGTGGAAAGAGTCATGGTATGTAATAAAACAACTCAGGAGACCACTACTGAAGGGAGGTTTATGGTGGTGAGAAGTCAAGAGTTACTGCACTAGGATTATGTGGAGTTGTCATGATAATGAAGCTGATTGATACTAAAATGACTGTTGGCAAAGATAAAGTGATACACTGTGAAGTCCCAGGAGATCCTGAAAGAACTTTCATCTTGAAAAAAAATATTGAACATAGGGTGGAAATTTCAGTAAATAGTTTGCTCTATACCTTTGTGGATTTTGTAATTTTGACTTCACAATGTTTTGTGCATAAACCTTTGGCTGCACCATACTATCACCCTTGCACTACCAGGTTCCTGAGTCGTTCTGGTTGTGGTGGTTACAGATTTTTATTGCTAGTAGATAAGTTTGTCATGGAAACCAGTATACAAAGACTAACCTGGTATGCCTGGGAAAGAGGCAGTGAAGAAGTCCCGTTCTTCTGTTTGCTTATCACAAAGTCACAGTGATTTTTTTCAAAAGTATGCAAGATACCTTTTTAAGTATGCAGTCCCTCTGCTCTCTTACAAGTCCCAGTGATATAATATTTAAGGAGTGGAATATTTCATTATTAGGTGTTAGAAGTGTACAAAATTCAATGTAGAATGAAGAAGTAAAACATGTATCCATTGGATGTTGCCATTTTTCTTGTGCTATTTAACTTTAGTGGCAAAGGATTTTAAAGAAAATAAATGGTGAGTTGTTGAAATAGGAGAAAGTATAGGTGATTCAGAAAAAGTGTAGCTAAACTACTGTTCATTTTTTTTTTTAAATAAAAAAATCTCACCATGTATCCTACCAATGGGAAATTTATATATATATCAAAGAACCTTTGGGCTTTTTTATAGCTTCTGTAAGAGAAGTAGACATTGATAAGGTAGCGATGTTGGGTTGTAGGTCCTACCAGTGACTTGATTTGTCTTGTTGCTGATTTAGGGCAAGCCACATAATCTGTCACGTAGTGGAATTCATCACTGCTAGTTAGTCCCAGAGCCCTTTAGATGGGAGTGCCCATCTAGGAGTGGATTCACCAAAGGTAGCCAGTAGATAATGCCTGTGAAGAAAGTGTGGCTTACGTCTCAAGTTTCAAAGAAGTTGGGTAACAGTTTTCCACTTCCTCATAGGATTAGGCTTGAACTCTTCAAGATCTTACATGCAAGAAGTGCTTGTAGCCTTAGATATGAGTCAACTGAGAAGTCTTTTAATGTGATGCACAGTCAATTCACATGATATGAGCAAAGAAATTAGTAGCACTTTACTGGAAGTGCCTGTAGGATTTAATTGTGGGTTTAAAAGCTTTAAAATTTGGACATAATGGCCTAACATGACAGTTAAGAAGTATTTTTCTATGGTATCCATGTTATCCTGAGAAATAGGTCTTCAGGTACCTAAAACAATATATGAAGCATTTACTGCTTAATACAAGAGGTATGAATAGAATAGATCCAATGCATATTCATTACTGAGTCTTTAGTTCTCTGTAGTTATAAAATTGTGTATATTCCTTGATAGTCCTATAATAGACAATCCCATATACATGGTTTATTTAGGCTTCTAAAACTGTTTCTTTGCAAAAATAATCTTTGGAATAAGCAAATTTTTTTAAAATTTATTTATTATTATTGTTATTATTATTATCCCCTTCCTCTACAGAAAAGTTCAAAAGGTGGCCCTGGAATTCAGTCATACCCTAACTTTGATCCATCAGCTGATGTTGTTGCTTTGGACAAAGCTATTACTGTAAAGGGTAAGAGAAATAAATATTTAACCTGCTATATTAGGACTCTTCCTTAGGAAATTTTGAGAATAGTCCTGAACAGATTATCAGAATGAGAGGCAATGTCAAGAAGGAGAGATGCCTTTGCTTTTAAAAGATTGGCAATACATTAAATTGTATCACTTGGTAAAGAATCTCAACTCTTTGATATCCTGATGTTGTGTTACTTAATACTACATTAAAGTTCTCTAATATATTGAAGGAAAGGTTGTAAAACATTAATTTCTAGAGAATAAAAAAATGTTATGACATACCATACTAATACTTTTTGATCTGATTTCCATAAAATCCCTGCAAAAGGCAGTGAATATGCTAACATACTGTATGCTTCTATTGCACTTCTCTCTTTTAATGAAATTCACATTTGGCACTTTGCCTGTACTTTGAAACCTTTTTCTGTTTGGCTTACTGAGACAAAATGAGTTTGACGTTTAATTTTAATTTTTTTTTTTTTTTAGTTATTCTCTAATATAGGTTCTGCACTCAGAACACTTTAAGACTTTCTGTATGAAATTGTAGAAACATAGGTTTCTGTGTTCTATGGGAATCTTTTTTTTTTTTTATATTTCTTCACTATATCACTAAACGTAAATCAGTGGATTGTTATGACTTTTCCTTGGTTAAACTTCAGTGAGCCAAGAAAAAAAAATGACATAAAGCAAATAATAATAAAAAATACTAGTATTTGGCTAAATGATGCACTAGGCACCACTACAATTATTTCCAATATATTATTAAATATTTTGTTGTTTGGTGACTCACAGGTGTGGATGAAGCCACTATCATTGACATCTTGACTAAAAGAACAAATGCTCAGCGTCAGCAGATCAAAGCTGCCTATCAGCAGGCTAAAGGAAAGGTAAAGTATATTCAAGCCAAGCTTAAATTTACACCCAGAATATCAATGTTGCTCCTAGTTCAGATGGTACATACAGCTTCAGTTTCATAGAACAAAAAGCTAGTCTTCTGCCTTCTCTATTTTGTGAAAATCATCACAGAATAATACCCTGTAACTATATTGTTGGTGCTGAGCCTTTGAATATGATGGCCACTATTTTGAAATAAAAAGAAAAAATTGGAAATTCTGTCTTTCTAGGTTTTTGAACGCCCTAGAGATCCTTTGAATCACTAAATCATTGGGAATGCAGAGATTTTACTACCACCTGGGAGACAGTCCACTGAGAGAAAGGAAGGGATGGAGAAGGGAACTTGGAGACATCTCTCCAAATGTTTAAGTCCAGATAGAACACTAAATAGGATAGGAAAGTTGTAGGATCATAATGCTGTTCCACAAGTATACCAACACTGGCACAGGGATGGGTATACAGGAGTCAGTGTTCTACTGATGGATAAAACTGGTAGTCCCTGAAAATGAGAAGCTTGGAAATTACTACATATTTCTGGAAAAGGTTTTGATTGCTCTTACTTTTCTCTGTAACAAGTTTTCTCCAGTTGAACCTGTAACTCTAATCTGAAATTATAATTGCACTGTTGCCATACCAGAGTTACTGAACATTTGCTCCTTGGAAAGTGATTCCTTTGAGTGTAACTTTTAAAGACCAACTTAGAAAATAAGTCTAATATTTTAGCCTAGATTTCCTGTTTTTATTCAGGAAACTTCACTTGTGGTTTTCACAGCCCTCTCTGTCCTCAGAGGAAGCTGCAGCCTTGCAGTTATATTTTTTAAACACCTAAATTATAACACAATTTCAAAGACACAGGGAGACTAATGCTGTTAGATTATTAATACCTTGACACACTGTCAAGAACAGAACAGAACTAACTAAGGACATAGTGTTTGCTTCTTAAATAATCTTGTTGCCTTAGGTATCCTGACAAAGCAGGTTGACTTTTTCACTCTTAGAGCCGCAACCTGAACATATACTTGGTGGGGAATAGGGTTGTAACTTTTAACGTAACAAAACAGAGTACTGAGCATCTCCAGATAGGAGACAGAATAATTAGGGTTTTTTCCTTTTTTTAACTTAAAATTAGGTCAAATTAGTATATAGACCAAATCTTAACTGTCAGGACTTGCAGTTTTGGGTAGGGTGGTATTACACTACATCCACATAGTTTCCACTGCCAATTCTGTCCTTTATGTGATAAATGGATGAATTAATATGTATCCAGATAAGTAACTCAGTCATAATCATAACAGCAATATAGTATTACCTTCTTTTAACATAAAAACAGCCTATTTTGAGTCTTCTGATACTGTAAATGGATGAATGTGGCTGAACTGCAAGTGTGAAAGCACTCCTGAATACTTACTGAAAAACGATTAACTTAAAGGTGACAAATCAAAAGTTTCAGGTTGGGCTTCATAGTTCTTTCCAGTAGCTAAAGGAATGATGTACACTAAGATTCATGAGAAATCAGGCTCATTTGGACTGTACCTGAACAGCAGCATTTTATGATTCACTAGCTTAGTCTGTTTTACATTCTTCCTCTCAGAGTCTGGAAGAAGCCTTGAAAAAAGTTCTGAAAAGCCACCTGGAAGATGTTGTTGTGGCTTTGCTCAAAACTCCAGCTCAGTTTGATGCTGAAGAATTAAGAGCTTCTATGAAGGTAAGGTAAAAACTTCTGCAGAAGCTTTCCTAAAGAGCATAAATAATTATCAGGACCTGTAAATGACATTGGACTTGGATTTCAAAGCTCATATATTGTCTTCATTTTAATCCCATTTTGTAAAATAAATCTGTACTGGTATTTGGATTCTGAGAACAAAACTCATCAATCTGCTGAATTTCAGGGTTGGAGGAGATTCTTTTGTGAGAATGAACTCTCTGACTTGTGAAAACTGATTGCTGATATAGTGATAGAAAGCCATAGTGTTTACATATATGTTTAGATAAGAGAAAGGGGAAGGGGGTATTTTTCTTCATATATTTTAAAATCCTATCTTCTCTGTGTAATGCTTGGCCCTTTTAACCCTGTAAAGGAATTACAGAGGGATGAAGGCAGGTTAATTAACATTGATAATATACAGCTGTGGGCTGGCTTCAGGGGCGTGGGTTGGCTGACGTGGATAATGTGCAGCTGTGGCTGGTTCCTGCTAAGTAGTTAAATAGCTCTAAGGGGTATGGAAGAGGAGTACTGGAGGAAGAGAGACCTGGAAGAGGCAGAGGGAGGAGACAGAGCACCCTGGGTGTAGGGGAGACAAGGAGAGGCCCCGGGAGAAGGAGGGGGCCCGGATGAGAAGAGCCTGGTTGGAAGAGGAGCCCAGAGAAAGAAGAATGCAGAAGCAAGAAGCAGGGTGGACTGGCCTGAAAAGGATGAAGAAACAGCAGGGACAGTAGATGAACTTTTGAAACCTTGCGGGGGGATTGGTGGCTGTGCTGGGGCAAGGTGCAGGAACTGCTTAATGAAGTTAACCTGGTAGGGGGTGGTAAAAGTCTTGTTGCAGCTGGCTAGTTTGGATAGTGCTGCAACATAGCCCTTCTTTTGGTTATCAGTGACATTATATGTAATAAAAAATTAATTCCAAAAGAGCTGAAAGAACAATATTGTGTGCAAGCACAAGGTTTCTCACTTTTATTTCTTGTTCCATGTGGTGCTTTCAAAGCCAAGTCTGACTTTCATTTTAGATCTGTTCTAAATCTTGTTTGCTTTATCAAATAACATTTCTAAAAATTCAATCACTCCTATCAGGGCCTTGGAACTGATGAAGATACCTTAATTGAAATTCTGGCCTCAAGAAACAATAGAGAGATCAGAGAAGCCAGTAGATACTACAAGGAAGGTAATTCAGAGCAAAAAGAAGTATTAATGGTACAACTCTGTTGTAGAGACAATATAGTCATAGCATCGCTTCTTAATATAGGAAGCTGAGACCTTGTAGGATGCAAGTGAAGCTTCACATAAAATTGAGAGCTGTAGGGGAGGAAAGTAATCCTGACTTTTTTTGGACCTATGTAGATTCCCAAAACTTCTGTTTGGGAAGGCACATCACCACCATCAGAGCTGCAGATGTCTTATGGAATGGGCCATGCATTTAGATGCTTTCTAGGATACAAGCAAAACCCAGCTGCCTTTTCCCTCTTCTAACTAAGCCTTGGCTAACTTAAGATTTCACTAGTCTTGGAAAAAAAGTTCTGTGGTGCTTGAGTTAGCAACACAGGTAATAGCAGTAGGTGCAACCAGTGAACTAAAGGGGTGGTGGGGTGTGTGGAAATCTTTGAAGAGATAGCTAAAATGTAATGTAGCATGTCACATATGTAGAGGTCACTGCAGTCAGTCAGTGTGGTCTAATTAAACCATGTTTTCTGAGAATGAGCTACATTTTCCATGAGATTTCCATTCAAATACAGCCCAAATCAATATCTTCCACCCAAATTGATTTCTTCAGAAGAGTTTTATGATTGAGTTCAGTGTTGATAAATATAAGAAGTAAGAATGAAAGAGAAATGACTCAGGAAGTTTCAAGTTTTTTTGTGCCTCACAAGCAAGAGCCCAAGCCAATGCCACCCGCAAGACTTCAAAGAACTTTTTCAGCAGATTTTGGGTTTAAACTCCAATTTCATAGCATATCTCAGGGATTAGAGGACATGTAACAAATATACTACCCCTTCTCTTGAAGCTAAATGAGAGAAATAAGAAAACTGCCTGTCTAATGGGCATATTTAAGTGGGAAATTAAGAAAAGGATGTAAAAATCATAGAATTATAGAATGGTTTGGCTTGGAAGGGACCTTTGAAGGTCATCTAGTTGATAACTTTAAAACAGACTATGAATCCTTTTTCTTTCGATTTCAGTGTTGAAGAGAGATCTAACACAAGATATTATCTCTGACACATCTGGAGACTTTCAGAAAGCTTTGGTTGCTCTGGCCAAGGTATGCTATGCTTAAGCATTTTGAGTGGTATTATCTCTTATGAAAAATCAGTGTTAAGAGTTTTTGAGAAAGACACACAATAAAGATTTAGGTAATATTTATTTCTTTGCATTATTTTTTACTTACATATCTCAGACCATATGAAATTGTTCTTAAGTTATAATGAGATATGCATTTTAAAAAACTGCGTTAGTTATGCTTTTTTTTGTGGGAACTGCCTTTAAGCACTTGGAAACCGGTGTCATGTCAACTGACTAGAAATAGAAACAGAACAAATGCTTACAATTAGAGAAGTAAACCTTTTGTCTTGCTGTTAAGATATGTTTCTAGTAGTTACAAAATGGGACAGAGGCAGGAAGCGAACAAGTGGACAAACTGTTTTGTGAATTTGTGTTCAAAAGCAGATGACTTTAAACACGGGAGATGCCCAATAAAAAGACCCTTTTAAAATGTATAAATATTTAATTCTGTGATTGAGTACATGTATTTAAACCTTGTACATGCTTTTGATACAACCATGTGCATGGTTTTGGTTTTGGGTTTTGTTTCAAATCAGCTTGAGTCTATTGAATGGTCATCAGGGAGCAAATCAGAGTTTCTAAGCCTGAACTTCACATTAAGAAACAATATTTCCCCTGGATTTTAATGTAGGACTTCCAAAATAAAGTGTTGATGGCCTTGCAGGTCTGAGCTCTGACTGATTACAAATACAACAAATTTATTCACAGAATGATTGACATAACTGTTATGTGTCTGCAATTATGTGTGTAAGTTATGTATGAGAATGGTAGGGCAGAAAATGCTGCATTTTGGTGAGCTGAATACCAGTGAATTTTTTATTTATTTATATAGGCTGACCGAAGTGAAGATTCTTATGTGAATGATGAACTTGCTGACAGTGATGCCAGGGTAAGATCATACTTTGCACTGCAGGGCTTCTTCATCTGATTTAATTGAGATTAAAATTCTGGCTGCAGATATTCTACCTCGGGGGTCTTCAAACTACACCCCGCTGGCCGGATACGGCCCCCCAGGGTCCTCAATCCAGCCCCCGCTATTTACAGACCCCCCCGCCCCCGCCAGGGGTTGGGGGGGGAAACCAAGCAGCTGCAGATGGCTGCCTGCCACTGCATCCGTGTGCCGGCCCCCTGGATAAAAAGTTTGAGGACCCATGGTCTACCTGAATTTTTTGCATTGGAGACCTAACAGATCTGTATGCTATATAGCAATCTTTTCTGAGCAGATACTATTTTATGAAGTTCACATAATCATCACTATCTGAAGGAAATTAAATCTTCACCCTAATATCTAGCTTCAGAAACATTTCTACAAGACCTCTTCTAGTTCATGTAAAGTGTGAAGACCTTTTGAAGGAGAGGTCAACTAGATAAGTTAGACACAATCTTCCTTTTGTTTGTAACAGGGCTCTTGGAATGAGAGACAAGGGTGTACTGATGTATGTGCAGAGCCTGCTCCTGTACCTTGACCAGTGTGAGCTCTGCAGTACGTTAGCTATAGTTATTGCTTTACAGTGATGAATGTTTCAAGATTATTGGGTAAATCTCAGTGATTTTCTGAATACTTCTAAAATAAACAACTGATCTTTCCCTTATTTTTTCCGCCATTAACGTGATTAGTATTGATAAAATCTTGGGAAGCATTAGCAGTCTTTCCTGAGTTTTCACCTAGAAAATTTTACATCACTTACAATTTAAATGTAGATTTGCTTTACATTTATTTTAAAAAAAAAAAATCGCACCACGAAAAGGCCATTGAGCAGTTCTGCTTTGTATTCCTGCTACATCAGGAGTTTTGTCATCAGCCCTAGATATGAAATGTCAATAAATTAATACTCCAAGTTCAGAAATTCAGTGCTATTACTCTTGGTGCAGAGAAAGTGCTGTTAAATCTTCTTTGCTGCTGTGTGAAGGTCTTTATAATTATTACTTCTAGAGAGGTATGAGGAGGTGAGGAAAAAGGAGACTGCTTTGATTCTTGATTTCCATTAAAGTCAGTTCTGGAAAGACTTCATGTGTAGTATTCTCCTTCACAATTGTCCCATTAATACCAGAGATAATTTTGTTGGTTTTTTTTAAAGAAGGCCTATTAGTCCTAAACTCCTATGCAGACTGTAAACATATCATGATATATGAAAAATGTATTCATTCTAGAATGTAATGTACCCAGTGGAGCTAAATGATAATTGTAAAATGTCAGAAAATGTTTTCTAGCTGCATAGTGTTCTCTAGGTACTATTATGACATAAGTGAAGCATGAAGTATGGGTAGAGCTAGAGTTACTCTAAGGTTGTGTTTTGTTATGGATTTTGTCAAGGCCCAGAATTAATTACGACCAAGCAATGGCCTACCTTTGGCTGGTAGCTTCAGAAGTACAGTGTTTCTGTTTGGGTTTTACTATACTGATGTTAACCTTACTACTTTCTTTTCTTTGACAGGCCTTGTATGAAGCAGGAGAGAAAAAGAAAGGAACAGATATTAATGTTTTTGTTACTGTTCTTACTGCAAGAAGCTACCCACATCTCCGAAGAGGTATGTTGGATAAAACTTTGTGTTTCAATGGAATACTTTTTGAGTATGGACTGCTTATGAACTGAGAAGATATAGATTATCATGACATGATGATAATCAGACATGACTCTTACTGCTACAAAGGTCTTTGTAACTGGACATGCTTGCTGACTAAGCATGCAGTTGTCAGCTTTTTTTTTTGTATTTGTGATAGGCAATATAATTTAGGTAGTTAAGGAAACTATTTCCATGAAATCCCACATGACTAGTGACCACAAAGCCAAGGGATCAGTGTGGCAGGGGTTCTAAATGCTCCCCAATATGATCTTGCTTTTCAGCCAGTTTGCCCTGCATAGAGGGGTATCACCTGATGTCACAGGCTCCAGCAGAGTTGTTGGAACACCCCTTTCCTTACCAATGGGTACATGAACCCTGTCATCCTAACAAAGTCCCATTCCTTACACTGACTCCACCTAGTCCATGCAGTAACACTGCTCTTTACACTGTGCTGGCTGAAAAAATGAGAAATATGGCCTACAATCAGTCACCTGTGTGCACTGCTGCAGTAGTAAGGGAAGAATCAAGCAAAGGAAATGCAGGGAGAATACTATCTTTTTCATCACTATTCACTGATTTTTCTTCCCTTATTTAGTTTTTCAGAAGTACACCAAATACAGCAAACATGATATGAACAAGGTACTGGATTTGGAGCTGAAAGGTGATATCGAGAACTGCCTGACTGCCCTTGGTAAGTGGTTCTACAAATTGTAACCTAGTATATGTACTAACTGTAGGAAAAACTACCTTTTACTTCTGCCATACTTCCTCTAATAGGAAACCATTTTAGGCTTACTCTGCTTCAACTTGCTAAATAATACTTTGGAAAATCCAGTCTGAGCATAGTGATTTAACTGAGTTATTCAGAGTCAGTTAAAGTTGATGAATGAGTAGAAATAGCTCTCCCAATATGTAGAAAGATCTTTTAGGGAGAAAAGATGTGTCATCACCATAGGAATACCTTTACAAGAAGTCAATATGCCAAAAAGAGCTGTCGGAACAGGCACAATTTGTATATTAAAAAAATCTGATAGTTTTAAACCTGCCTTAAAAAAACCACCAACAAACCCGCTCTTCTCTAAATTTTGTTTTTCAAAGATCTTTATAATATGATTATTAAAAATAAAATGAATGTCATTCTGCACTTCTGTTCAAGAAAATATTCTTATAACCTTTGTGATAAAGGTGTGTATTAAGATGCTTAATTAAGATTCCTCATGAACAGTAATGCAAAGCAGTGACTCACTGAAGTCACTCTTACTAGTGGACCAGGGATAGAATTAGGACCCAGACACCCATCTTGTTCTCAGCATTTGTATCAACTCAAGTGTATTCTGGATAGAAGAATGAGTCCCATTAGATCCATTCTAATATCAGCAGTGGAGGGCAAGTACTTAGTATAACTTTTTTACAAAACATCAGATTGCAACCTCCAGCTCTGCTGTAGAAGGCACAAATGTTTTCACTTTTTTTCTTGGGAACTGCAACATCTTTCTTGATTTTGTGACAGTAAACTAGGGAAAACAGTCTTGTCTTTATAGTAACTTTTCTCCCCTGACTGAATTGCTCTCTGAATAGACAGAGGAAAGGAACTGCTACTTCTATATTTTGAAGACAGATAATAAAGAAGTAGATAAATAGAATATGCTGGTAGGAACACAGACTGCTTTTAAAGTGTTTGCTTTCCAGTCTTTTTTCTTTTTGCTACTTGTTATGTGTATAACAGATGTGACCTTATCTCATGGTTTCATTACAGTGAAGTGTGCCACAAGCAAGCCAGCTTTCTTTGCTGAGAAACTCCACTTGGCGATGAAGGTAACCTAAAGAAAGAATTTCTCTTTGTAAAAACATGGAATGCTTTGTAAGCTGAAAAATAACAAGCTAACTAGAGCTCTCTAAGCCCTTTGTGTGATAAAAATGGACCACAGGAGGAAATTCAGTGTATTTCTAGCTCTTCTGTTTCTTCCATGGAAACTTCTGAGTGTCTTTCCGTAGAAGGAGCTGTCTGGTGTAGCATGTTCATGAAGACGTCTGTCCATCCACACATCTTTTACTCCAGACAGTGACAGAAAGCTAACTGGAACATTTCTCACTTACAAACCCACAAAAATATTTGTGAAAAGTAAATAGGAAAGCAATTACAGATCCTGGACAAGGACCTTCTAGAAGCCTAATCTTTGACAAGATATTTATGGTCCTTCTGGCAAACTGGAACCTCAGTTGAGTGAGGTTCCAGTCTCAGTGGAGGTCTTGAAACAGTCTAGCATGCGGGTGTTTTAATAACTCCTGTGACAATTAGGAGTAGCACGTGAAAAATTGAGTGAAACATTATGAAAATACAGTTAATCACACTATTAAGAAAATAATAAAGGCAGTGAATTATAAAAGTCTAGGTTGTCTCTGCTGTCTAGCAAGCACAGTGAAGGACATGACTTTTTTTTTAGGAAACAGCTACGAGGAATGTGGGGGGAAAAAACCCAACCAAACAAAAAACCCACCAAAACCACAAAACCAACCAGGAATGGAGGTAGCCTGTCAGAAGTGAATTGTGCTTATAGGGAGTGGAAGGACAGAAAGGGGATATAAAAAGATCTCTGAGAGATGTGAAAGGAATAAGATGTGGGCTCTGTTCACCCTCAAAGAAGTCTGATGCATGAACCTTGATTTAAGATGTTTCAGTAACATAAGTAGCCTCTTTTTAAAAATTTTTTCCCCTTTTCCTTTTCTCTTTGTGTTTTTTTTTTTTTTTTTTCTTTTAACAGGGCTTTGGGACACGGCACAAAGAGCTCATCAGAATCATGGTTTCACGTCATGAAGTGGATATGAATGAGATCAAAGGTTATTACAAGAGACTGTATGGCATCTCTCTCCGCCAAGCCATTATGGTAGGTTTTCTCTCAGGTGACATATGAAATGCAAAACAACGAAAGTGTTTTGGAAGCCCAGTAAGGATTTGTTAATGCTTCTGTTCCTCAGTCAGAAGTTCATGCTGAATAGCTCATTGTAGCTAAGTAACTCATGTTCCTGATGATCCACATACTTGTACAATAAATCCATTTTCTGGGGCAACATTTTTGTCATGAAAGCTGTAGAAATTTGTTAGTAGTGGTATGTCTCAGGATATCACCTTACAGTAGAAGCCAAGAGCTGAATGGAGTCTACAGTATTCCCAAGCTCCTGTACCTGGGCAGACATATGCTACATATCTGGAGACTGGAGGTGATTGCACTAACAGCTTTATTGGGAGATATTTGATGCAACTGGCTATTGCTTTTTAGCATTGGAGGTACTGCTGCAAATACCTTGCTAATTTAACATTTATTTGGCCTGACTTAAGTGAATGACTTAAACTAACAGAAAATATCTTCTTGAAGGGTGCAGGCCTTAATGCATATTATCCACCTTTTCCAAGTTGAATAAGTGATCCCATGGTGAATCAAATATCACCATACAAGTGGCCTGTGTTTGACATAATCCTAGATACAATTTTTATATTGTTTTAATATTAATAATTGGACATTACAGGTCAAGGAAGGCATTTTCACTTTAGAGAAGAAAAGTTTAAGCTCCTTGTTGGATAGAAATCTTCTGTACTTTATTTATGCCATGAGATTCCTAGGATTTTCATTAGCCTTATCTACCTCTGGTCCATTCTGGAAATGCATGTCTTTATAGGTCATATAAATAACTTTATATGTTAAAAAATAGGTTTGTATCACAGTGCAGGTACTCAGTTCAAGCTTAGTGTGTAGGTAACACATGTGTTATCAAGTGATTAATATATTTAGGTGAAGGACTGTTGTTCGTTACATGTATGTTGAATGCTTACTGAAACTTATTTCACTTGAGACCATTATCCTGACAACTGTTTTTTTGTCCTTAAATTGACAGGATGAACTCAAAGGGGATTATGAAAACATCCTGGTGGCTTTATGTGGAGGTGATAATTAAGATTCATCTTCCAGCAATGCAGTCAAGACCTGTTGCTGAAGGTCTTTATATTTGCCTGAGCTGTCTATTTAAAATATAGGCTTTACACAGTGAGGTTTCTGTTGAATGGTACTTAAGCTGTATGTATTATGCTGAAAACCCATAACCTGGAATGTATTTTTTCAGTATCTTTACTCTGAATGGCATTAATATATCTTGCTGCCATTTATCTAAAGTCAAAGAATGTCGTTAAGTTTCTGTTTGCTTGGCTAATCATGAAAAAGGTAAAGTTTTCATCTATGCCAAGCAAATAAACTTTTAAAACCAAAATTAACTCATATGTAACTTTGTATGCCCTTTGTTGCTTTTCTGTATTTGGTTTCAAATTGTTTGTATACAGTGCATGAGAGAAAACCCAGTAAACAAATAATTGAAAAATAATGTATCAGTATCAGATAATATAGCTAGTTCTATACCTTTCCATTTCTCTTCAGCTAGGGTTGATATGTCAGATGTAAGAAAAATAACTAAAGATTACTTGTTAAAATTTAACAATATGAAAAGCTATCGATAGCACTGTTTTGTTCTTTCATTTAAATTCCAGAGTAAATACACCTGTTTTTTCTTTCTTCCTATGTAAAAAAAATATACTATAAAAAAACCTCTTCATAGCCCATATGGAAATTTATCTTTTTCCTGATGAGTTGTGTAAATTTTTTGTCATTTCCAAAGTGAAAAAAACCTCCTATCGCTACCTCTATTTTGGACAGAGTTCATACTTGGCATTACTGTCAAATGCTGTGTGAATGAGTCAGTTATATCCCTGAGGTGCACTGGTGGAACTAAGCATTACTTGTTGGGTTTTTGTTACATGCAGACACTGCTGGTTGCTTTTATGGTGGCTTCCAATTACTCATTTGAACAACAGCATGCTAAACTACTACGAAATCAAAGGTCATCTTGGCTAATTAAAATTAAATATTGCAGGCCCTCTTCATATTAGGATGGTCTAGGATAACAGAACTAGGTGTCTTGAAAAGGAGAAATCTTCTAGAAGAAACATTGGCATGGCGAGAGCTGGAAAGAAAATTCCCATATGCCTCCCACAAGGCCAAGTTTTGATCTGCAACAATTATTTTCCAAGATCTATACCCTAACATAGTTTACTTTGTTGGTAAACCTTACTCTCCTTGTAGCATAAGTGGAATAGAGAGATCTTAACCAAAGTTTATGGGTTATATGCATGATAGGTTATCAACTAAAACAGAAAAACAAACTAGCAGAGATATGCACAGAGGTCATGTGATGAGGGATCTGTTTGATGAAATTACAAGCTTCAGAGAAAACAAACCCAAACCATCTTGTATGTTTTGAGTGTGGCACTAGCAAAAGATGCATTTTCTTCAGCGGCAGTTGTCAGGGAAATGCAGTTCCCTAGCCCTTTAGCCCGTATAATGGCAAATTGGAAATGTTGATTATGACAGTAGAAGTTGATTGAAAGGAAAGTCAAACTTCACTGAAATGAACATGGTAGCTTGACTCTATGAGACGCCTCCTAGCTCCCTTTCTTACTAAAACAAAATCCATAGGATGAGAAAGCTAGTTGCAGCTGTGGCATCCTTTTGAACTTGTGCTCATAATATGTTTTATATATATGCGTATATATATATAAAATAGATATGCTTTGTTAACCTCTTTGGAATGGCTAACAATCTACTAAAAGTGAAGAAACTTAAATGAATGCATTTTGAGGTACTACTTGTATTGCTGGTCAGACCCTGGGAGAAACAAAAAAACCCTAAGAGTTCATCTGTACTCAGGGAACAGGTCATAACTAATGAACTTGTAACCAATTACTGTTAGGCCTCGTGGTGAAACTCTTGTTTCAGCATCTCAGTCATTGTGAAATTGAGAGGTGCTGTAGTTATGCAAAGGGAAAGTATCTGATTTCATCAGCATAGGAAAGAATTTTTTTTCGAGGGGTATATTCACCAAAGAAGCCAAAAATTCATTAAAAAAATGTTGTAGCAAGTTTTTTAAAATTACTTCCAATTAAAACCAAAGAAATAATTACAAATTTAAATTTATTTCTATTTGGCTGAGTTCAAGAGGATCTCAGCAGCAGCATGTTCTTTGTGAGAGCCCAGACTCACTCAGTTTCAAAATATGAACAAGTGAGCACCTAGAATTTTCATTTAAAGGAGGGGCTGGTATGAAGTTAAATGTAAACATGTTATTAACAGAAAAATGGTTGTGATATGATTACAAGTGTGATAGAAGGAAAAAAGAGAAGGAAATTATTACTGTGCATTGCTGCATTCTAAGCAGCCTTTCTAATTTTAAGACAAATGTCTTAATGTTATGTGTATACTTGATAGAGGCAAGAGTAGCTGCATTTTGATTATACTTTGTGTCTATTTCTACAAATGCAAATGCTGTTTGTTTTCAAGAGGAGGGATTGGTGGAGGTCTGTATAGTGGTGTGTCAATGAGGAGTCACAGGTTTATTACTACTGTAAGCCAGCTAAATCTCCCTAGGTATTCACTTCTTTCTGGGAGATGCACATTTCTCTACAGTGAGGGTACTGTTTCCACATGCATTTAAAAAAACAGAAGCTTTTTTAAAAAGAGTTCTGCTTATATGGCCATTCAAAAGTGTCTCCAATGTTATGATGTATTTATATGACTCCTTATTTCCATGGGAAATTTGCAGCCAACTGTTATAGTCCAGAAACTTCTTCAAATACTGCAAAATATAGAGTTTAGGTTAATACTTGTAATCCATTTCACTGCCAGAAGGCTCCCTGGTGGTCTGAGTGGAAGGGGAGGATATTTCTAAACTAAAAAAAAAACCAACCCAACCCAACCCATGGTTTTCAGTTACAGCAACACCTAAGCAACAAGGTAGTTTCCTGGTGTTAAGAAAGGGCAGTCTTTGTCCTAAAGAGGTATGCTGCACAATCAAGGAGTGGGGGAGAGAGATATACAGAATTAAATGGATCACACAAATGAGGCAGCGTTTTCTATGCGAATTAATAAGAACATCAACAGAGCAATACAAATGAAGCTTTAAGTATAAGTCATTCTAGTCAGAACACTGTTAAAAGAATCTGGGTTACGAGGGAAGGCAAGTAAACAAAGGTCATTTGCATCTTTTTTGCTCTTGTGTTTCTGCCTGTCAAAGGACAAAATATCACACAAAATCACTACAGGTGAGTTTGAAATGTAAGTCAGTCCCTAAAGACTCCATTCAATACCATTCTTCTCACTGCACTGAGCTTCAAGCATGGGAAGAGTCCACAGATTCCTACCAAGGAGGAATGTTTGCACATTTTCTGCAGCTGTTTTCCTAATCAATATTAAAAATTAAGCACCAGTACAAGAAAAAATAAAAGGGGGAAAATAAAAAGGTGTTTTCAAGTCTTTTTAAACTTACCTCAAAACCAAAACACACCAAAGTCAGATCGTCAAAACTGCTCAGTACACACTTGGGGTGTCTGGAGGGAGACTTTCTTGGCATAGTCAGTGTGCTGGAATTTTCACTATTTCAGTAAAACACAATGTATGAATTTTATAGTCCCTTTTCTGAAGTGGGGAAAGTAATTTGTAACAGCCCACAAAAATAAAGAAGCCTTTAGTCAAGTGTGAACAGGGGAGAGAAGGAAAGTAGCCTGTCATGTTTTGAAGGCAATCAGATGTACTTTTTTGGAAAGATATATTTTAGACTTGAAGTAGTTTGGGGCTTTTTGCATTCAGCTAGGACTTCTGAGGAATGGTAGCCCATCCACTTAACGGGGAATGGCCGTCTGGCCTTTTAAAGCTTATGAAGAGGAGGTGAAGGATAAAATCAAGAGGAAAGGAAATGTCAGTAAATACAGAATCATTTAGGTTGAAAAGACCTTTGAGATCATCAAGTCCAACCATTAACCTAGCACTGCCAAATATGCCACTAAACCATGTCTCTAAGCACCGCATCTACATCTTTTTTAAATACCTCCAGCGATGGTGATTCCACTGTGTCCTGGGCAGCCTGTTCCAATGTTTAACCACCCTTCCAGTGATGAAAGTTTTCCTAATACCCCATCTAAACCTCCCCTGGTGTAACTTGGGGTCATGTCCTTTCATCCTACCTCTCATTTTTTTGGGAGAAGAGACTGATCCTCACCTCTCAGGTAGCTGTAGAGAGTGATAAGGTCCCCCCTGAGCCTCCTCCCCTCCAGACTGAACAGCCCCAGTTCCCTCAGCCGCTCCCCGTCAGACTTGTGCTCCAGACCCTGCACCAGCCTCGCTGCCCGCTCTGGCCACGCTGCAGCACCTCAGCGTCCCTCTTGCAGCGAGGGGCCCAAACCTGAACACAGCGTTCGAGGTGCGGCCTCACCAGTGCCCAGGACAGGGGGACCACCGCTGCCCTGGTCCTGCTGGCCACACTGTGTCTGGTACCAGCCAGGGTGCTGCTGGCCGCCTTGGCCACCTGGGCACACTGCTGGCTCACGCTCAGCCGGCTGTGGACCAGCACCCCCAGGCCCTTTCCCACCAGGCCCTTTCCAGCCGCTCTGCCCCAGCCTGTAGCGCCGTGTGGGGCTGCTGTGACACAAGGGCAGGACCCGGCACTGAGCCCTGTTGAACCTCACAGGAATGGCCTCGGCCCATCGCTCCAGCCTGCCCAGATCCCTCTGCAGAGCTTGACTGCCCTCCAGCAGGTCAACACTCCCCCACAATTTGGTGTTGTCCGCGAACTTGCTGAGAGTGCACTCAATTCCCTTGTCCAGATCATCGATAAAGGTATTAAACAGGACTGGTCCCAGTACTGAGCCCTGGGGAACACCACATGTGTACTGGTTGCCAGCTGCATGTAGCTCCACTCACCACCACTCTGGGCTTGGCCATCCAGCCAGCTTTTTACCCAGCGCAGAGTACACCTGTCTAAGCCATGAGCCACCAGTTTCTCTGGGAGAATGCTGTGGGAGACTGGTAAAGACTTTACAATGGTCCAGGTAGACAACATGCGCAGCCTTTCCCTCATCTACTGGGCGGGTCACCTTATCATAGAAGATCAGGTTTATCAAGCAGAACCTGCCTTTCATAAACCCATTCTGGCTGGGCCTGATGCCCCGGTTGTCTTGCACATGCCCTGTGATGGTGCTCAAGATGATCTGCCTCATAACCTTCCCTAGCAGTGAGGGCAGGCTGGCATACCTGTAGTTCCCTGGATCCTTCTTCCTGCCCTTCTTGCAGATGGGTGTCACACTGGCTAACCTCCAGTCTTATGGGACCTCCCCACTTAGTCAGGACTGTTGATAAATAATGGAGAGCAGCTTGGTGAGCTACTCCATCAGCTCCCTCAGTACCCTCGAGTGGATGCCATCAGGACCTGTAGACGTGTGCATGTCTACGTGCAGCAGCAGGTCACTAACACTGTTTCCTCCTGGATTCTGCCCTTCATCTCCGTCTTCCAGCTCGGGGGGGGGGGGGGGGGGGGCGGGGGGGGCTGAGTACCCTGAGGGTAACTGGTCTCTGCTATTAAAGACCGAGGCAAAGAAAGCATCAAGTACCTCAGCCTTTTCTATGCTTTGTGGAGTTCCCCCCTGCATCCAACAAAATATGGAGATTATTTTTGGCCCTTCTTTTGTTTCTAATGTATTTGCAAAACATTTTTTTTGCCATCCTTATGGCAGTGGACAGCTTGACTTCTGATCTCCCTGCCTAACTTTGTTGCATTCTAATAGTCCTCCTAAGTTGCCTTCCTCTTCTTCCAAAGGCAGTAGTATGTTACAGACACAGAAAAGGTCACGGTGAAATTAATGAGAAGGCTTCCTTGCACTCATATGGGAGGGGAGTGGGCCACATGGTTTACACAAAAAGCAACAAGAGAATTGAAGTGTGATTTTTTGTCATCTTTGAACACTTGTACCTTGTAAGTACTAAAGTACTGTGAGGGCACAGTACTTGAAAACAACCCTGTAAATGAAAGAATTGCCCTTCAACTTCAGTGATGCAAAATGGAGAAGTTTTCTTAAGGAATGGTGATCATTTAATCAGTTAGTTAGAAAGCATTAGAAAATAATTCCTTAGGTAACACTAATTCTTTCACTACGGTTTGAGAAAATGCACAGGAAATGAATTTGTCAATATTTATCTTACTGTTACTTTCTGTTCGGATATCTCCTGCACCAGTTGGACAGGTTCTCCCTTTTCTTTTTCACTATGAATGAATGCCTTTCTGGTCCTCTTGGCTTTGCCTTGACAAACAATGACGAATTTGCAGGATGCGCGAAAAAGGCATCCGGAGTTTCAGAACGGTATTCCAAAACTTCGAGCTTTGGTGCCACCTCGTGAGGAAACTGAGAACAAGGACAAGGCAATGCAGAAGAAATTCAGTCGACACAAGCAGAGATCTTATCCAGGCACTGTTTTCGAGGCTGAGTGATGCGTACTGAAATAGTTCTGCTTATTATAGAAAAATGGTGCTTTTTCTTCCCTTCCCTCTAACACCCCCCACCCTCCACCCCACCCCCGGTATATTTTTTGAGCTTTAGTTTCAAAAGGAGCAAGCAGAAGGAAAATGAGCTAGGGCTAAGATGTATTCTTAAGGAAGACATAGAGGTTTCTTAGAGCATTGAGACAGGCAACCACTGAATATGAAAACATACCAAAAAAATCAAAGCAAACCAAAACACCCCAAAAACGTACCAAACATATTGGGTGCTTACATCAAACCCTGCACCTAAAAGAGAGACTCACCTACCCTGCAGCCTGTCTTTCTGTCTCGCACTTGTGTGACATACAGGAGGCTCTGAGCAAAGGTGTTTATGAAATTATTATTCAGATTAAATTATTATTCACACAAATAAGGGTGAAATTCTAACAGATACCATAACAGAAGGTGCTATGGCAAGTTGATACAGCTAAGCAGCCCTGTGTGTTTACCTAGCATAAAGTGAAAAGACATCAATTTTTTTTAGAAAGTAAGTTGGTTTTCCATCTCCGTTCTAGAGGTGACCTGTGCAGAATGTTTTCAATTGTTCTTTCTGTTTATTATATGCTTCTTTTTGTTAAAATCATTGGTATAAGGTACACCAAAAGGTCTTTGAAAATCTGGCCTTTAATTTTTCAGTATCTTGTTTTGCAGTCTATGGAAATACCTTCTGCATTCAGCTGGACCAAGTATAGAAAAGCTAAACACAGTGCTTGCAAGGAATTCAGCTATTATAAAAGTGGTGACAACTTAATATAGCAAGAGAAGGTGACTATTACCATATTTAGTACTGTGTTCTATCATATGCTTTATAAATCAATGGACCAGGATGTTTCTGGATTTGTCTGAATAAAGAAAGGTTGAGATTAGATCTTGTATGTTCTTTGATCATACTATGCAGAACCTTTCATTAAACTGTTCATTATGATACCAACGCAGGTTTCCCGAAGAGCTGCAATTAATTAGTATTATATAATACGCCTTTATGTGACTCTAGCAATAATAACCTACATCCACAATTAAATTTACTATGCCTTGTTCAAAGTCCACTTAGTCCTTAATTCCTATTCACATTGAATGATTGTGGGTCATTATAAAAAATTGTGTTTGATTTTTCCAAACAGCTTATGAATAGAAATTGATAAATGAACAGAAAGTTTGGGTTTGTTACTGCTTAGTTTTATCTACTTTGAAAAGCAACACTTACTTTTTCTTCCTCCACCTCTTACCATATTCTAACCCGTGCTTGTCTGCTAAGCTACTGACAAATTTCTTATAAGCTTCTTGGCAGGCTATGTCAGACTTCAAGAAGTCCAATTGAATTGTAAAGGTCCTTTTGTTATTGCAATTTTTCAGCAAAGCTCTCCACTGTGGAGTCATCATGTTTAATTATAAGGATTATTAGGAAAAAAATAATATATTTTTCTAGATGTTTCACATTTCAGTTAGTATGAAGTTATTGAAAAATAAATACTTTTGATTCCAGAATTGCTATTTTTATTTCCAGATATGTTTATTCGAAATAATAAGTGGATGTAAATAAAGACTGTATATTTTTTATTATTCCTGCAAATACCATTCTGTTTTTCAGAAAAGACTGGAGAGGGTGTGTGGAATTTTTCTTGCATTATCTGAAATTAACAGTATGTGGCGTTGTTTGAAATGTATAATTCGCCTTTATTTGATTGAAGTGAATGCTTCTGGAATGTCTAATAAACATGATACTTGGTCTTACAGGAAACTGAAGATTTTGTTAATCCATGGTACATCAACCAGGTCTGGAAACAATGTTGTAGTTAAGTTTTTGTATCAAATGCAGATATGAACATGTGGCAAATTACTTGAACTTGCTTAATTCCACTCCACAAAATGTAAATTTTAGATTTTTGAATTTATAATTTCAAGTTAGTTTCATGTATATGTGTATTTGGTTTATTAATAAGGAAAATACACAAATGTAGAATATGAAACTTTTAGAAATACACAACTCAAAACATACAGTGTCAAAGAAACCCCAGTCTCCATAGGTTAATTTGCACAAGATAAACTGGGGAAAAAAAAAAAAAATTAGCTTCAGTGAAGCATCAATGCTTTTCATTAGATATCTCTACATTGAAGAAGATTCCTGCCTTTCCCTTTAATGCAGAATACGAAATGTTTTCCTAAGGCATAGCTTGGCTGTAGGAGAAATTGTCTGTACCGACCAAAACCACTAGATGCAGCTGTTGATACTTGCAGGAGAAAGGCACCACCCCACACCACCTCAGAAAGTAGGTATTTTGTTGGGTTTTTTTGTGTGGTTTTGGATTTTATTTTATTCTTTATTTTAACAAATCTTCATGTTGTGGCTTTGCTTAAAATATTAGGGAGCCCCTTTCAGAATCCCTGCATTTATCAGTCCCTCTTCCATTAAACATCATACAAAAAGATAAAGTATAAAATGTAAACATGACATGAATGTTCATGAATTAATTATAAAGTAGTGATGTTTGAAAATAAATTAAGATATATGCTTCCAGCAATCGGCCTGACATTGCAGCTAGAGTGGTGTAGCGCGGGTTTCTTTTGCAGCATCAATGCATTTTACACAGCTAGGATATAGCAGTAATCCGATCAGCTCCAATTGCCACAATACCAGATGGATTCCTAAAAATAGAAGTCCTCTAGTAATCTGTCTGGATTATTGAACTCAGTGACCACTTAGCAATATATCAGGGAATGCTTGTGGAACTGAATTAAAACATATCATGAGGTTTTATTTTCAG
The DNA here is from genome assembly GCF_023634085.1 of Falco cherrug. Taxonomy (NCBI): domain Eukaryota; kingdom Metazoa; phylum Chordata; class Aves; order Falconiformes; family Falconidae; genus Falco; species Falco cherrug. The sequence goes on along the minus strand of NC_073720.1, from coordinate 39,276,525 downwards.
AGACATCTAGAAATCTTCCATACTCTCTTCTACCATTTTCATGGGAAATGCATTTATAAGGATACCTGTTTGCTGTACTGCTTTTTAAAGTTTTTTTGGGTTTGGATTTTCTTTTCAGCTAGCAATACCATAGTAAAATTCAAAATAGTATTGACAGTACAACTCTAATATTTTATTGGAATAGTTTAACTAAATAAATACATTTATCAACAAAATAAGGTATAAGCCTGAATTTATAGCTTTTAGTATCATTTAGTTTCAAAACTTTTAGTATCACTTTCCTCTGTGATGGTTAAGAGAAGTATGTTTGCAGGCACATGTATTTGTATTTAGATGCTTTTCTAATGTATAATTGTAAAACATTTATTTAAGGAGAGAGAGAGAGAAAGGATGAATATGGTGATGGACAGCATCATGCATTTTCCTGGTTGTCACTTTTCATTCATTTTCCTGTGAATGAAAAAGAAATGAAGCCAGGGGTCTGATGCTGCATTTCATTGCTAGCTAATAAATGCAAACAAATATTATAATACAGTGGCAGTTACAGAAGAATGTTAACGACTGACTGTTGACAAGCACATCTATGAATGTTATACTGCTGGGAGAGATTCATGAAGATTTGGGCTTATTTTACTGTTAATGAAAGTGTTTTATTTGTTATTAACATGAATTGTGTTATACATAAAAACTGCTGGTAGGAGGGTGGCATCTACATCCCTATCTGAATGAAAATAAATGCCCTGCAGATACAAATAACCTGTCGCATAACGGTGTTATCCACTCCCTTGTGCACTTGTCCTTTGAGTTTATCTTCTGTTCTCCTGTGACTTTATATAATTTTAGTGGAATTTCCATTGTATACATGCAGTTATATCAACATTTGTAGATCCATATGTGGTACTCTGCCTCCATGGTGCCCTGCTGATTTGCACTGAAGCACTGGTAGTTTGTCCAGACATCACACAGCAAATGCCTACCTGGTCCAGGCAGCAATGCAAGTAGATTGTCGGTGTAAGAAACAGTCTAATGGTCAGACTGGTAGGTATTAACAAAAACAC